>NW_024380372.1:0-25818 GCF_016835505.1 Polypterus senegalus | reverse complement strand
ATTTCGGAGTAGTGTTTATATATTGGCTGGTTTTATGGATTTTCAGACAGTATTGCTCAATTTTGAGTAAAGTTAAAACAGTTTTGGGTGAATTGTGTGATTTTGAAAGACAAGTCAAAGGTTTTGTGAGTGTAGCTTGAATTTTAGCATTTCTGCTTAGTGTCTTGAAAAAAGGACATTAGATTTTAGGAAATGTGTTTTAGCGATTCACAAAAACTGTAAGTGCTGTACAAAAATTTAAACCTTTGAAACAAGCCATTATATTGCTCAAATTATTTGTGCTGAAATAATTAACTGAACATTGGAACATATAAATGCTTTTTTAGATAATAGTGTGATCATGTGAGTAGAATATTTAATAAGGTTATATTAATCATGAAAAATGTACATTTTAATTGTGTGTGTAATTGATTATCAGACTTACAAAAATCTATTACACCACCTCAGAATGAACAGCCCTGTATAAGACTAAAGGTTAATTAGGAAGTAGGAGTTTCTGTGCACTTGTGTCCAGAGTTACTAAACAGAAAAAGAAAAGATTTGAAAAGTTAGAGAATATCATGAAGATTGAAAGGTGGGTCTGAATCTGTGTCATTGCTGGTAAATTAGTGTAAGAATATCCATCCATTTCAATTTTACCAACCCAATTATCCATGTCAGTGTTGCCGGAGAGCTGAAGCCAAACCCAGGTGCAAGGCAGGAACAAAACCTGGACAGGGAACTACAATAAATGAGCACACTCACACACATATTCACTAGGGCCAATTTAGCAATACATTGTAAGAAAATTATTTAGATTATTACTTATAATGTATTATAGAGGCGGCACGGTGGGGGGTGTGTCTGCTTGCCCAGTGATGGGCTGGAGCCCTGTCCAGGGTATGTGTCCTGCCTTGCACCCTGTGTTGGCTGGGATTGGCCCCAGCAGACCGCCGTGAGTCTGTAGTTAGGATATAGCAGGTTAAGTAATGGATGGATGTATTATAGAAGCTAATAGTTAAAACAGGCAACAACCTAAAGTATTACATAGTATATGAAGTCCAATTAATCTTTTATTTTTGCATTTGAACTTTTTGCTTTAATCAATAAGATAACATCTTTTTTATATTAATTTGATCTACATTTTTCTGATCTCAGTGGTTAAAGTGGGGATGTCAAACTATGAAGAAGCTATGTCCAGATGAACAGAATAAACTTTCTAGAATGTCCTTACCTGGATAATTAAGCATGCATCGAGACATAGAGGTTTCATTGAAGGATTAACTGGGGCTAAGGATGTTAAATGCTGGTCTCTGAGACAATGGCCTATGAAAAGTAAACCAAACCTGTTGAAGTCTCAAAACCAGGCACTATAACTACAGTCGTAGACAAAAGTTTTTGAGAATGACACAAGTATTGGTTTTCATAAGTTTCAAAGGCTTTTATTGACAATCACATTAAGTTTATGCAATGAGTCAATATTTGCAGTGTTGGCCCTTCTTTTTCAAGATCTCTGCAATTCGCCCTGCCATGCTGTCAATCAACTTCTGGGCCAAATCCTGACTGATGGCAGCCCATTCTTGCATAATCAATGTTTGGAGTTTATCAGAATTTGTGGGTTTTTGTTTGTCCACCTGCCTTTTGGAGTTTGACCAGAAATTCTCAATGGGATTAACGTCTGGGGAGTTTCCTGGCCATGGACCCAAAATTTTGATGTTTTGTTTCCCGGACCACTTAGTTATCACTTTTGCCTTATGGCACGGTACTCCATCATGCTGGAAAAAGCATTGTTGGTCACCAAACTGTTCTTGGATGGTTTTGGGGAAGTTGCTCTTGGAGGATGTTTTGGTACCATTCTTTATTATTGCAGAGAACTTGAAAAAAAAAGGGCAAACACTGCATAACTGCATTAATTAATTCAATTGTCAATAAAAGCTGTTGAAACTTGCTTGTACTTCAGTATACCATAGACACATCTCACAAAAATATATAAAAACACTGAAGCAGCAAATTTTGTGAAAACCAATACTTGTGTCATTCTCAAAACTTTTGGCCACGACTGTGGAGATCTGAAACTGCAGGGTGAACCATAAGGGCCTTAAGGTCACCACATCACTCTGTCCTTAGCCTGGGAAAGACAGACGGATAAACTGTGTATCCACTGAGGAATACTCCACCCAAAAATTATATTTTTAATATATACTATTACTTAACCTATATAGTTTGTAGTGATAGCAGAGAAAAATTTTAATCTCATGTTTTCATGCTGAACTTAGATTAAAAAAATGTTTATGACAAAATACAAACCAATGGTGACGTTTTCATTTTAAAACCCCTCTTGCATATGACTTGCATTTCCTGTTTATGAAAAACTTTTCACCAGTGACTATAGGGGAGACGCGAATCTTAAATGTAAATGTAAAAACTCAGTCCTATGTTCATTTACTGTTTATGATGTGTGCTGAAATATTTAAAAAGATTTTAGCAAAAAATAGATGTGTTTTGCAAGTTGTGAGCATTTTTTTTTCTCATTAATATTTATCACAGCATTCGTCTCCATTGGCTTATACAGTAGAACCTCTGGTCACAAACATCTCAGAACATGTACAAATTGGGTTACAACCAAAAAGTTTGCAAAAATTTTGCATCTGTTCATGACCACATGCTCTGGTGGCAAACAAAAACACTCGCAGCCAGTTTCCCTACACGCGTTCGTAAGCACCAATGATTTTCCATTCTCATTCTCCGGTTTTCCATTTTCTTTTGTTTGCGTATACAGGGCCTAACAGCAGCTCATGTTTCGAAAGGAGTTACAATGTTAACCAAGCAGAGGCCTCAAGTGCTGGAAGAGGTGGAAAAACTGTTGCTAGTGTGGCTGAACGAGAAGCACCTTGCAGGGGATAGCGTAAGCGAGGCTATCATATGCGAGAAAGCAAGGAAGATTCATGGCGATTTACTGAAAAAAAATTCTTCTTTGAGTGGCGAAGGTGAGGAATTTAAAGCCAGTAGAGGATGGTTTGAAAAGTTTCACAAGAGACGTGGCATTTATTTTTTTCCCCCTGTGCTTAAAACTCATAAAAAAAAGTGTTTACAGCGAGCGGTTCGTAAGAGTCTAGCGCAAAATCTTACAATGTTAGTTTTTTCTGTTGTTCAAGGTTTTCTCAGTGTTATTCAATGCTTTTACTATTAATTAAGCAAGGCAGTCAATTTCTTTTGTATTAGAGATGTTATGTGTTTATTTCAAGTTAGTTTGGGTGGGTTTGGTTCATTTGCAGCCCAGTTATATAAAAGTGTAACAGTTACCATCATGCTCTATTAAAGAGGTTATAAAGGACAGAGCTGTGTCTTGCTAGATATTCAAGATATGACCCCCAAAACAGGAATGGTTTAACAGGTGGAGGCCACTGGCATTTTTCCCTCCTCATCTTTTCTGACTGTTTCTTCACTAGTTTTGCATTTGGCTACAGTCAGTGTCACTACTGGTAGCATGAGGCGATACCTGGACCCTACAGAGGTTGCACAGGTAGTCCAACTTCTCCAGGATGGCACATCAATACGTGTCATTGCCAGAAGGTTTGCTGTGTCTCCCTGAACAGTCTCAAGGGCATGGAGGAGATTCTAGGAGACAAGCAGTTACTCTAGGAGAGCTGGAGAGGGCCATAGAAGGTCCATAACCCATCAGCAGCACCAGTATCTGCTCCTTTGGGCAAGGAGGAACAGGATGAGCACTGCCAGAGCCCTACAAAATGACCTCCAGCAGGCCACTGGTGTGAATGTCTCTGACCAAACAATCAGAAACAGACTTCATGAGGGTTGCCTGAGGGCCCAAATGTCTACTGCGCCCTGTGCTCATTGCACAGCACTGGGGAGCTCAATTGGCATTTGCCATAGAATACCAGAATTGACAGGTCCACCACTGGCGTCCTGTGCTTTTCACAGATGAGAGCAGGTTCACCCTGAGTATATGTGAAAGACGTGAAAGGGTCAGGAGAAGCCGTGGAGAATATTATGCTGCCTGTAACATCGTTTAGCATGACTGGTTTGGTGGTGGGTCAGTGATGATCTTGGAGGCATATCCATGGAGCGACTCACAGACCTCTACAGGCTAGAAAAAGGATCTTGACTGCCATTAGGTATCGAGATGAAATCCTTGGACCCATTGTCAGACCCTACGCTGGTGCAGTAGGTCCTGGTTTCCTCCTAATGCACGACAATGCCCGGCCTCATGTGGCAAGAGTATGCAGGCAGTACCTGGAGGATGAAGGAATTGAAATAATTGAATGTCCTTCACGTTACCCTGACTTAAACCCAATAGAACATATGTGGGACATTATGTTTCGGTCCATTAGGCACCGCCACGTTGCTCCTCAGACTGTACAACAGCTCAGGGATGCCCTCATACAGATCTGGGAGGAAATGCCACAAGACACCATCTGTCGTCTCATTAGGAGCATGCCCCGACGTTGTCAAGCATCCATACAAGCTCATGAGGGCCACACAAGATACTGAAAAGCATTTTGAGTAGCAGAAATTAAGTTTTTGAAAAAATGGACTAGCCTGCCACATCTTCATTTCACTCTGATTTCAGGGTGTCTACACAATTGAGCCCTCTGTAGGCAGAAAACGTTTATTTCCATTAAAAGACTTGGCATCCTTTTGTTCCTAAGACATTGCCCTGTCGTTATTTGTATAGATATCCAACTTCATATTGAGATCTGATGTATCTAATGTGTTTCTTTAAAGTGTTCCTTTAATTTTTGTGAGCAGTGTATATTTACATACAGTTCATCCAGTCTGGAACGGATTAATTGTATTTACATACAGTCTTATGGGGAAATTATGTTCGGGTCGCGACCAAATCGAGTCGTGTCCAGAGTTTTGGAATGAATTACAGTCGTGACCAGAGGTACCACTGTATTTTGTCATAAACTTTATCTCTACTTTCCATGAAATCATGAGTTTAAAAGTTTTTCTTGGCCACCTCTACAAACTACACCCGGTAAAGATATAAAAAAATCTAAGTTTTGGATGGAGTATTCCTTTATGGCTATGCTGTACACACCAGCAAAATAGTGCAAAAAGTCCACTGGGGGGCTGATCACTTCCCCAGAGAATACAGACGTTCCTGGGAAAACCCCTGAAAAATGTTGACAGACTACCTTCACATTGCTCCTTACCTTATTTACACTCTGTCGTGTGGTAAACCTCTCACGAGGTACTCCGCATACTTAAAAGCTTGTTCAGCACCTGTCAGAATTGAAACTGATTGTTTTGCTTTCTCTCTCTCTTGACATTCTCTGCTCCTGACGGAACTGTCATCTCTGTCTTGTCATGGAGTTTAAACTTTTGAAAAAGAGACAAATGTTCGTTTGGAGTGTCTGAATAAGGTTCATGTCTCTACATCCTCCTGTGTTTCTGTGCAAATCTGAGACCCAAGCGTGATAAGTGGTACCAGGAGTGGTTGCACAGATGGATGCCGAGGAGTTATATCAAATAGAATGTCCCGCTTCCTTACGATCCGGAGGATGATCCTGTTCCTCCTCTTCCAGAAAATCTTAAGAATGTGCTGACGAAGATGGGTCCTTCTGATAACCCATGGATGTTTCTTTTAGCTTTTGAGCAAGTGGTGACTTTGTTGGGATGTTGCTCCTTACCTTATTTACACTCTGTCGCGTGATGAACCTCTTGCACGGTACTCTGCATACTTAAAAGCTTGTTCATCACCTGTCAGTATTGGAACTGATTGTTTTGCTTTCTCTCTCTCTCTCTATGACATTCTCTGCTCCTGAAGGAACTGCCATCTCTGTCTTGTCATGGAGTTTAAACTTTTGAAAAAGAGACAAATGTCCGTTTGCAGTGTCTGAATAAAGTTCATGTCTCTACAACCTCCTATGTTTCTGTGCAAATCTGTGACCCAGGCGTGACAATATATATAGAATATCATTTTTTTCAATAGTTTGATGGCCTTCCATTAACCACAGAACACCTGAACACATGTCAACTAGCTCTCCTACAGGATGTTGTCCATACTGTCTCAAAGAAGGTAACCCAGTGGTTTAGTGCTCCTGCCTCAAGGATGCACCTTCCTGGATCTGAATCGCGCAGCTATTCATTGTTTGAGCGAGATTTTCACGTTCTCCTAATGTCTGTGGTATCCTCTGAGTTCTACAATACATTCCAAAAGCCATGCCCATTAGGGTAATTGGCAACTTGTTATTACCACCAGTGGGAGTGAGTGCATGGTGTGACATACAAAAGCATGGCAACCTGGCCAGGGTTGTTTTCCACCTTGTGTCCAGTGCTGTTAGTGTAGGTTTCTGTTCCCAACAATTGTGTATCGCATTATGCAAGTTTCAGAGTGTATTTATGTACATGTCACAGTTGTCAAACAACCTTGTACTTTTTTATTTATTTTCTTTGCTGCTAAAAATTTGTTTTTGTTAACTAGCTGGCAATTAGCAAGCATGGGAGAAAGACATAAAACACCCTGGTGGTACACCTAAGTGTATGGAGGTTGATAGCCTTTGCCTTCCGAGAAGGGTAAGTCACCAGTATGCTATGGCTGAGTGACAGCCTGCTAGCACTGATTGAATGATTTTACTTATGGACCATTCTGCCTTTGTGTTGCATGCATGCTATTATGTATAGTGTAACTCTGCTAAATGTCTGCTGTGGTTGAAAAAAGCAAAATGGATATATTTAACATACTGAGGCCAAAATGTAGGAATGGTGTCAACAGGTACAGTGTAAAGTGTGAATAATCAGCAAGATCAACAAGGCTTTTGGTTAGCTCCATATGCAGAGATGCCTGTGCATTCACAGCAGGCAGAGCAAAATGATATATGGGATGCAAGTGTGTGTGCTGGATCAGTGGCACACCGATGGAAGAGATATACCTGACAGAACTGCCACTTACATGTGCATTGTTATTATATTTTTATTAATTATTATGGGAAGATTAGTAAACAACACTGGACAACACAGATTCCACTTCCTACACACTTTTGGATTTTACTCTGCAAATTACAGAAATTCCTTCTAAATTTTCCAATCACATATTTTGTTGCAATCACCTTTTTTGTGATTTACTTTTGTATTTTAAGTCTAGTAATATGTTTCCCACAAAGTAAGCTGTTTTGTGTAGTCCAGGTGTGTCTGGTGTAAATGCCACATGGATTGGATGGGCATCCCGGCCAGGAGAAAGGAAGGAGTCGGACCCGGAAGTAGTGGCAGGAGGGGATGGACAGTTAGCCATGAGAGAATGAAAGATGCTGCAGTGGACAAGTGATTTCCCCCGGACACGAGATAGCAGCAGCCCACTCTATTTGGGAACCAGCAGGGAATGCTGGGAAATGTAGTCCAGCAACACGGCCCTGCTGGGGACCATGGGTACAGCAAGGAAGCACTGCAGGGAGAAAATAGGTGGGACTTCCAGATGACCTGGAAGTACTTCCATCGGACAGTGGTCCTGGCACTGGAAGTATTCCCTGTCCTTAATAAAAGGGACTGCACTGCCTTATCCAGGCGAGTCATAGCTAGGAGGATGTGGAGCAACACTCAACTGGAGGACAGCAATGTGGGGGTGAGAGATATTAAAAGGAGAGAGGATATTGTGCTTTGTTACTTGTGGAATTGTGTTGAATAAACACTCCTTCATTTGAACCCAGAACTCTGACACCCCTGTTTCCATCAACTGGGCATTCACAGAGTGCAGGTTGCACAACTTGCAGTGGATATGCTGAGGTTTTGGCACGCCTGGGCATCCTTAATCAGGATTTATTCTGGCAGGACAACCTATAAAAGCAGCTCACCTACACAGATGCTTTCCATTACATTAATTTGTGGAGAGTACAGTACATGCTGAAACATCAAACACGCAGCAGGACTGCACTTGTTCAGAAAGTGTGTGTGCAGTACCTTGCTCATTTGCTTGGACTTCTTTCCTGCTGATCTGTGGTGCAGTCAGTGATGAACACTGTGAAGTGTTTCACCAGGATATTGCAATGATGAACAAATGGTATCAGGGCAAGTGGAATCCATCAATGTTGGCTGACTATTGTTGGACAGTGAACCGAGGAGCATCATATGCGGAGTACAAACAAAAATTAGCAGTTAAAGATTTTTAGCTCAATTAAACTAATAATAAATGTGAGCATCTTTGAACAATTAAATAGGCTAAAGTCAGTAAAAACTAGTTTCATGTTTCTCTAAATTCCAATATGAAATGATATTTGTATTCACCATAAACTGTTTGTCATTATCAGCAAAACATTTTCAGGAAGCAACATTTTTGAAAACAAATTGTTGTCCAGTATAATGAGCTTCAATGCCTAAATACAAGGTGCGGCACTTTATTGAAACAGTTTTTGTACTGAACTCTTTGAATCTCCTATCCAATAATCGAGCATACTACACTCCTACATATAGTGACTCTTGGGACCACAAGGTAATATTGAGAGTGTTTAATCATATGAATGGTGTAAAACTGAAAATACAAATACATACAAAACACAAACATGCTATAAAAATATGCTATACAGTTTATGGTCTGCTGCTGTAACAGGCAGGAGCTCAATATAGATACAGTTACAAGTACAACTTAAACATTTCACACTGCATGAAAAGAACTGTATCCGGACAAATATGGTATGGGAAATCGCCGCTAAACTCTACATCTGCCAGATGTATGAGGTAGAGTGCTTGGAAAGGTAGCATGCAAAAGGAAATTTTGTGAAACAACCAGATACCTTACGTATGTGGATGTATAGAGGAATCGGTGGAAGTTTTAAAGAATCCTCACAGCTAGCAATGAGGTGTGATGGCTGTGAGGTGTAAGAGCCTTTCATATGTTAATGACTATCAAGTAGAGGTGTTGTCTTTGTTATCATAGCCGGGTGGGGGGATTAGCAGCAGGCTGCATACTGCTCTTCCCGAAGAGGCTATCCAGCGTCTTGATGCGCTATTTTGAGCGCAAGTTCGAAAGCAAAGGCCGAGGGAAGAGTCAAGCCATGCGCTTTAAAAAGAGTTAAGAGGGAGCATAACGTGATCATTGCGGTAAGTTGAGCTTTATGTTAGCCGACAATATAGTAGAAAATTATACCTCGCCAAGTTAGCCTAAGTTAGCGCTTGGCTACACATCTACTTTTGTTCCTTGCATCTAGCTTATTTAACAGTTTGTCACGTCTGAATTATACGATGTTGTTTGAAAATTCTTTGTTTCCCATGCATGTATGCGTGTATTTACTAAAGCGTTTTTAATTCAATGTTACAGGAAGCTGTAAGGTGCCTCCATAATTCGGAAAACAGCCCGCATAAATATGATCCACAAACTGGGTAGGAAGTGTTTTTTTTTTTTTTTAATATGCTATGTATGGGGTTTTATGTAATCATTTTAAATGTAATTAATGATACTACTGTCTTTCCACACAGAATAAGTTCACCTCATAACCAGGCAGTAATGACATATCTGCTGGAGGAATTGAAGACGACTTTTGCAGATGCAGACCCTGAGTGTATAAAGGGTAATTTATACACTTAATATTTGTATATAAAGGGGAATTGTTATTATAATTATGTTCATGTCCCCTTTATCGTTGTCCCTCTAATTATTTGAATTGGTTTTGTCACTTATATGAATTATTTTTTTATTCAGCATGCTGTAGGACTTACTATGAGACATTGCGGAGGAAATACTCTTTGTCTCAGCCAGGAAAGTCCCAGCTAAGAGACTCCATTAAGATAGGGGCTAAAAACCGACAAAGGAAAAGACGAGTAAGTGTACAAATTAATATATATATTAATATATAATATATTAATTTATATTAAATTTGGTACGTCTCTGGGTGTTTTTAAGGGATAACATATGGTGTGTTTTGCAGTTGCTGGAGTTCAGGTCTAGAGTCATCCAAACAGATGCAGAGAGAGAACTGTGGCAGACTGCAATTCTGGACCTGATGTCCGATGAAGAGGATGCCATCGTTGATGGAAGACTGGAAGACCGGTGTGGGTTGTGAGGTCTCCACCTCACAGGAACCCACAATTGTCCCAGCTTTGCCAGCAGCTTCAGTCCAGATTGAGGCGGATATGCGCTATGCTCTTACACACCATCAGCGTGTAAGAGCTGATGGAATTGGGCCAGAAAAAGATTCATTTTTGGAACTTTAATAAGCACTGGTGCATGTGTTTGTTTCAGTTTGTTTCATTGCTTTTAATTTTCTTGCACCGTCATATTTGCACATTTTTTTTTCCATATTTTCAGTTTTTTCTTATTCTTACATTGTATATTTATTAGTGTTTGGTTTTATTTTAATAAAAACATTTCTGAATCAATTTTATTCTCATTTTTTAAACGGTGCGGGGGATGTATAGTACAGTGGGGGGTGGGGGTGGGGAGTGTATATGGTCCATCTACATACCTGCCCAATAACCAATCAAGTCACTAAGCTATGAGGACTTGGGTTGGGCTAAATAAAAAGTGTGACCAATGGAAGTGTTTTTTTTTTAAATCAACTAATCAATGTTGAGATAAAAGACCAATGTAGAACAGCAGAGTTGTGCAGAGGTGTAAAATGCAAATGGCTCTTGAGATGTGAATGTCTCCTTGAAAGAGCCTTGAGTGAATTATTTGCCATGGCAACAAATGGCTGTACCATGGAAGAATTCCTTCAGCAAGATACATCTGAATTGGTATCAATCCGGAAGTATCCTAGGTTGGTGGAATTTGATGTATACGCTCAGTGGTACTTGTAGATACTTCCGAAAATCAGTGGTGTACACAGGAGTTTCCTAGTACAGATACACCTCTTTTCATGCAGTGTCACTAACTAAAACCTGCTCAAAAAAAGCTAAGTAACTTACAAGGAATTCTTTCATAACAGCCACCTAAAGAAGATTGCAAAGGACTCAGAAGACAAAAACATCAGGGGCCTCATGTATCCACCGTGCGTAGCATTCACACTAAAACAATGCATACGGACAAAACTGGAAATGTGTTTACGCACAAAAAAATTCAGATGCACAAAACCATGTGTGTAAGCCAACTTTCATGCACTTCATCTCCATAAATCCTGGTCAGTGTGAAAGTAACGCATGTGCCTGCCGCCCCACCCAGACTCCTCCCAGAATTACACCACTTTGAATATGCAAATTGATATAAATAGCCAGTTACGTTCAGCATTTTGTGAAAAGACACAACCCACCATAGAGCTTTTCTGATCATCTGCTCCGCAGCTATGACTCCATACACACATACATTGATTTAAAATACTCTGAGTGGTGCACTGAGAGTAACAATGCTAAAACACTGTGCACCATTACATTTTTATAAAATAATTATAATCAAGTGAATTAAATTTATAAATGATATGCAGTTAATTTTCATATATTTGATAAATCCTACATCACTGATGTGAATCTGAAAAAAGGGAGACCACGCATAAACAGTAGCACTGCTTTGATGCTGAGTGCCGCCAGTTTGCAAAACCAAGCAGAAATGTGTGTATAAAGGGAGGATACTGCAGTGAGAATGTGCGTGGCTTTACACGAAGTTTAGTTTTTATACATCGCAATGTGACCGTGGGAAACGGGTGTACATAACATTTTGTGCATTCACACCATTTATACATGAGGCCCTAGTTCTGGCACTGTTGTATTCACTTCCTACTTGAAAAGGTGCTACATAAATAAAACATTCCATTATTGTTATTACTATTATTACACTTCCCTGACACGCACACTTCCTGTCACATTCAATAGTAACAGCATTAGGAAGATCATAACAGGGCCACAAGAAGCCACTTAATGCCTAGAATATAAGAGGAAAGGCCAGAACAGAAATCATTCAAAAATCAGAATACCAGTGAAGCCTGCACCACACATAAATATAGTGTGCTGATTCTAGAGTCATGTATTGTTGAGGCATCAGCTAATTTCAAATAATTACCCAAGCAGGGGACACAGACCTCCGTCTGCATGCTTCCCCACAGGCCTACTATTTTGAAGGTGCTGGCAGTACATTTATCTTAAAAATTTCTGGCTTTTAGTTTTGTGATTAACCAAATACTTCTGTATAAACTACATTCCAAGTAAATATTGTGTCTGACTTTTCTACTAATATCTTCTGCAATGGTGTCTGAATGAAAATTGTGCAACATATTACTGTAAAATCTCCAACCAAAACAAACAACTGCCATATTACAGTAAATGAAGCTGTGAAAATGATAATATTGAAATAAAGAATGAATGGTGTTCACAGCAAGTAACTGAATGCACCTTACCGTACCTTAAATGAAATTATATGATGATGGAAATTCCACAGTAATTATGTTGTTAGATTTAAGTGCAGTGTTTGACACCATCGAATATTCTATTTTATCACATTGGCTGGAAAATTACATTGGACTCTCAGGCACCATCCTTGCCTAATTTAGTTCTTATTTAGCAAATCAATTCCAGTATGTACAGAAATGTGCTGACAATACTCATAATATTCAAAAGTTAAACACTGTATCCAATAGGGCTCAGTATTCAGACTGTTATTGTTCTCACTTTACATGGTCCCATCCTTCGTAGTCCATGGGACTTCACTGGAGTGAATGACCACTCATGATGCAAACCATTGATCAGCAGGAGCAACACTATCACCATTGTTCCACCCAGGGGTTTCCATTGCCACCATGCCTCATTTCTGACGCACCAGCTTCACCACAATCCTACCTCTCTCTTGATATTTTCTCCTGTCACCCTCTCTCTCATTCTCTTTCACTCACAGACCCTCATTTATCCCCAGTGAGTGCATGTGTGCCAAACGACCCATGGAGCTTCAATGAGGAACAGCTGCGTTAACTGTTCTTGAGCACATTAACCGTAATCAACAACTTCCCTCATCAAGATCTCTGAGGTTGCACAGCTTTTTTTTACCCCCACATATCTACACTCATAGGACCTGTGCTGCCTCGTTGTTTTAACACATACTACTACAGATCACTAATTAGCTTTACCACAAACTGCACTCAGTCCTATAACGGATGAGGAAAAAACAGTTCCTTGTGGTTCATTGTGAATGTCCTTGTGATTAGTTTCTCTTGTGCTTTTTCTGTGCTTTGGTGATTTTCTGGGTTTTTGGAACTTGTGCTCTTTTTTGACTTCACCTTCTGGATTGTATTTTTAGACATTACTTGTCTCTGGTTTTCCTTTTTTAAGGCATTGTCTTTATTGCCTTTGTACTTCTTGGAGCTTATTGTTGTTCAGAGTTTTTGGTAAAATAAATGTTTTTTAAAGATTTATTCATTTCTCTTTAGGTGACTAGCTGAGGTTTTATGGTTCATTCTCCTTTAGTTGGCATTGAGTAATTTTGGGACTTAGATGTTTGGGATCTCTTTAGCTCATAACAATAAATGCACAATAAACAGTGCTAGCTAGATCTTAAAACGTGTAGAATTTGATCGATATAGAGGTACCAGACATACTTACTGACTTAGTATAACTCTCACAATGATTGTTATGGAGAGTCAGTACTTACCTGCCCAGTAAAACTCTCACATGTACACTTATGGATATCATCATGAGCATGCCCATTTACAGTTGTCTTAAATTTTGCTAGCTAGACAGACTATCTGGATATCAAGGAAACCACTGGACTGTAAGGAATATTATTGTTAGAATGCAATATGCTCTTAACACCCTATTGAGGGTAAGTGTAGTATAATGCAAAGAATAAGCTACTGTTTGCAATGTGGAAAAAATGTGGAAAGACACAAACATCAGACACCATTTGCACACTTCATCGCTTTATACTTCATTGCATACACGAAGTTTAAAGTATGGTTCCAAAAATACCACAGTCACAGAAAAAGTGGGTTTTGGGCACATTCCTCACCACATTAATATTGCATAAAATTAATATCAATATAGTATCAATAAAAAGATACTGCAAGTAGTTTTGTAAGAAAATGAGTTTAAGAATGAGGGTCATCATACTGCAGTTTAGTTGAAGAAAGTTCAAGGGGAATTCCCTTAACTTTCCACTTTGTAGTAGATTGTAAGACATAATCAACTGGATATCATTAGTGGAAAAATGGAAGGAATCCCCGCTCTGGAGACATGCATAAATATAATGTTTATCTTTAATTATAAAAAACATATTTAAATCTTCCCTTCAGTCTTGTCAACATCACTGTGCTTTTGTCTTCAATTAATTATTATGCAAGCAAGGACATCAATTATAATTTATAAATAAAGTTATGATGCTGCAGACCTTTTTAATATTCATTTATGCAACTGCTGAGAACATAATATAGAGTGATCAAATGGGGAATTCAAGTAGTGTGGATTCAAACTTAGAACAAGTTTACAAAATGTTAAAAATGTAAAACTCAGAAGCTTTATAAATGAAGATTAATTAACAGGTAGGTGTTTGAGCCTGCAAAGCACTGCTAGTGCCAAATTATCAACAGCAGGATCCTCAGACAGGAGCCAGCCTTCAGATTTTTTTTTTTTGCCCTTTTAATCCTGGAACATTTTAGGATGGGGGCAGTGATCAGGAACGTCTCTGTCCCTTTTCCTGCAGCTGGTTTGGTATTCAAAGAACCTCCTTGACTTTCTATTTGGTGTCTCTAATGAACCCACCCTTGTAATACTACATGTTTCTTTATGTCACTGTATCTGGACAGTACTGTTATGAGTTTTATTCACATGTGCATGTTAACTGTGGCACACAGAGGCTCAGCAGTTAGAATTGCTGACCAAGCATTGGATTAGATAGCCAAAGACAACTGGAGGCTTGTATAGTCAGCTTAAACACAGGTTAGGGTATTTCTGTCCTCTATCAGCACAAACCTTCTTTCCTTCTTGGGAGAATGAGAATCGACATGTAAGCACTATGATATTTCTGTATTTTGTGGGAGAGGAATTCAGCCCTTGTTTGGAGACGAGAAGACCAGCAAATGAAGCAAGAACCATATAAAAGGTCTGGACAGTGGCCAGACCCTTCGAGGCTGTGCCAACAATAGGTGTTGGAAACCCTCCCAGCGTAGGGACGGAAAAAATGGCTGACTGTGTTGATCCAGATTCCCACCTGGATAAAGTCTGTCCATATGCCTCCCCGTCTGTAACTGCGTAAAACGTCAGTAAATGTAAGCTAAAAGATATTTTGTCTCATGTGATTCTTGTACCGTAATCACTATGGGAGGGATATCGCCTTTTCTGGTATATTATGATATTGTTTAATTATTTAATAAGCCACAATATTAAAAGAACACATTTCCAAGAGAGCTAATGCCTCTGCAGGAAACATAATGGCGTAGTCGGCAGGATTGTGGCTACATTAATAATTATATTATTATATATTAATTATAATATTTTATATATATATTAAACATATGCTTACACTGATGAATGGGAGGCTCGGTAATAATATTTGATATATATATTTCGATTGGTTGCGCAGACGGTCATGGACTCCCGGCCGAGAATTAAAAACTGCCTTAACATGCCTGGCCTGATTAATTTATCCCATCAAAAGACAAGAGGCGGACTTGTCAAACTCGGCACAGTGCATGAGGCTGGAAAGAAAGCCCGACATCTGTCGGCGAATCGTGGTAGCGTCTGCTACCTACGGTATGAGAGTGAACTTTAAGGTTGGACTTTTAAGTTTAACGCATAAGTGGGACTAAAATTGGACAAAATAAATGGAATACAACAAGATTGAAACTGATGGCACGAGACTGGCTGTCCAGTAAAATGAAACGGCACTCACAGGGGCAGCACAGATTAATTAATGGCCGTACGAAGCCCAAAATCTACCTAGAAAAGTAAATGCCGTGTTGGGAAACACGTATTTACAATAAATTACATCGCTAGCCTTTAGAAAACAATATTGAAGGCTATAAAGAACGGCGCGTTATTGTATATTAGTTGCAAGAGGCAGACAAGACATGCAGGCATTGCACTCACCTTGCCGTTTGCGTGGTAATTCAGCGGAGCTGAAAAAACTTAAAGATGAAATCAAAGCAACAGCGATAGAATCCATAACGTCTCAATCACGATCGCTAAAATAATTTGTAGAAATCTTTAATGGCATCCAAGCAGCTCGATGCAAAAATACAAGCTTCCACGTGTTACAAGCAGTCTAAAAGACGCCAGCTGTTTCTATCAGTCTACCTACAAGGGTAAAGGTTAAAGGTTTTGGCAAAACCCCCACCTATTTTGGTACTTTTAAGAAATTGCCGTGTGTTTAAACACACAGAAATAATTAAATTACCTTTTAAATATAGCTTAAATAACGAACATACTTTATAAGCTAATGTTTAAAAAGAATTTGTAAAACGGTGTACACATATAGCTAAAATGCAAAAGAGCTCGAACAACAAAGTGGAAAAAGAATAAATACATTTGGGGTTAAAACTTACAATAAGAACAATTGGTTTAAAGCAAATCAAAAAAGAATGTCTCCACTTTTGTTTAAAACTTATAAACGTGCAAAACATTTTTTTCTTTTAAACCCTGATCAAGTTTAAAGGAAAAATACTCTTTTAATAATACTAAATAATAAGGGAGACAAGTTCTCACGGATATGTAGCATGTGCCCGATTGTGCATGAATGGAGGTTATGTATTTTGGGAACTCTTAAGGGAATGTATGGTGGCGCAGTGGTTAGCACACTTGCCCGGTGATATGAGATAAAGGTTCAAGCATGTATGTTTTCCTTGTTAAGTCAGAATATTCTTTGTGACCGCATAACTTTTTCTGGGAACACTTTCTTGTTGTGGAATTGTGCTGCGTGATTTCCTCGCGTGGATTTTCTTGTTGTCGCAGAATTTACGGATCGCCAACGGTAATACGTTACCCTCGTTTGACGCTGAGTCGTGATGTTCGCCACGAAAATTCCATGATCTGGAAAATAGCGCGTATGAAACTGAGGTAAGAAGCATTCCTAATATTTTCAGTAATATCAGCTTGCGGCCTGAGATGTTGTTTGATTAATAATAAGCATGAAGGAAAAGACGTGCTTAAGTATGTTGCATGGTGAAACCCTATAGATAAACAAAAAGCACAACCTCGAGTGAGTTTATAGCACGTGTGCTAGAAATCGAGAACTTTATTCTGTGAATGAAGTATTGTTGTAAAAGAGAACGTGAGTATGTGAATACATGTGAAAGAATGAAGCAATTGCCAAATACTGTGTGTAGAAATGACTGAAACGAGTGAAGGTTGATTGTCTGTTCTCTAGTGAACGAATTTCTGCTTTAGCTAAGTAATTCTACTTGGACATGAAGCAGAGTTTAGAATCTAGAAAAGAAAATAAAAGACGAATAAATTATTTTTATTCAGAGTCTGGGGTGGCAGATGCGTGTTTATGTCATTTGTACGTCTGTCTTTCTATGTTCGTCAGCTGACTAAGAATGTTAAACTGTAGAAATGGGAGACGTCCCATATAAGAATATTCAAAGTTAAATGTAATACATGTGAATATCAATAGTGATCATGACTGGTGATTGATAACACAATCTGTGCCTGGTCTGTGTTTTGAAGCCTGCAAACAGATGCAGAGTTTAAATAACGCCATGACTTATTGACCTCGACGAATCTCAGAATAGCTTGTAACATGGTCAGTTAAAGAGAAGAATTTTCAAATCTGAATTTCATGAAAAGTGTTATAAGCATAAAAGTTGCATTTAAAATCTATAGATGTTCTTGTTCTCCAGATTCAGCAAATCCAGTGACCAACGGATGGAAAACACAAACTATGTTTCTATACAAGTTGCAAAAAATAGCTTAATAGCAAGTTTGGGCATAGCAATTAGAAATAATCTAATCGTAGGATAGTGAATATTTATCAATCATAAATTAATGAATAGCAGCTATTAGAATAATTTTCTTGCATGCTGATTTAGTGCAAGTGTTAAATGTTTTAATGAAAAATGCAAACAAATGAACACTAGACTGATTTCATTCTTTGAAAGAACAGTATAGAGGGTTTACATATTTTGATGTATGACAAATGATTATTATTATTGTCACTTCAGTAATTACAGACTGTATTAGAATTGAAATACATTTATTGATTTGTCTCTGTAAGTGATTAATTTTAGGAAGAGTTGTTATTGCATCAATGTATTAGGTTAATGCTCAGTGATAATGCACATAGCAAAATGGATTATTCAGTTATACATTAGAACCATTGTATATAACATCCTGTTATAAGTTAAGACACTTGGATAACTGAGGCAATGTGTTAATTTTGTGTAATGTATGATCCTACTGAAGAAACATTGTCACTAGCATAGTTTAAATGTATTACTCTATTTCTTACTGTTATTTTATGAGACTGAACTGCGGGTCTAGAATTGTCATTTATAATGCTGCATTTGTATGATACATATGATTGGGAAATAATTGCTTTATGTTATGTATTTGCTCTACCTTCCACCCTTCGCTAGTTTAGCATAGCAAGTAGCTTAATTAAGTTTAGCCATTAAATTTAGTGGTTAAAGCCTCTCCATTCAGTGGTAAAGTTTTATGAATTAAGTAACAGGTGGTGTATACAAACGAAGATTTACAGAGACTGTACTGCGCTAATGACTTTTAATCTGTTGCACATACCTGAGAATAGCTGGTGAAGAAACACTTGCTTTCCAGAGGGAACGGAGTAAAGAACTAAAGAAAGATTGCAAGTCCAGCTACTCAGATTTGATGCCATGAACTAAGACAAGTTTTATGGACTGTGGCAGGGACAGGCTGTGGCCACTGAGGTGATGTGACAGCTGTTGAAGGCTCCCATGAATGACCACTGAATACAGTGCAAGCTTAGAGGGAAGTGCACCTCTGCTAAAAGGGACAGTCACCATGTGTTCATCTTATGAGCTCCCTAATGGCAAAAGGACTGTTTACTTTCTGTTCCAGTAACAACAAACTTTAGTGCCTTGAAGCAGTCACACTTTGTTCAGACGGATCTGCAAAGTTACCAATCTGCAAAGCCACCAAGAAAGAGACTTTGTTAACAAACCACTGAGTTGGACAAGGATATATATATATATAGCAAGTCTAGGAATATACTTGAAACTATTATAAGAAGGGCTCAAAGGTATGAGGATATGCATGATTTATCAATGATGTGAACTTGTAAATTGGTAACTTGGAATAGAACATCTGATAGTGAAGTTGGGGAGGATAACAGATAGTGAATGAACAATTATGCAATAATACTAGTTAAGAACAATTAATAATCATAGCAATGAAGCTAGAATAGCATCTGAGTTATGTTACAACTATTGTAACTCATAAAGGGATCAGACATCAAAGGGTGGGCACATCTAGCAACATATTGAAGCTAGAAATGATAGAAGTGCCAAAGAATAGTGTAATCCATCAAGATGCTATATAGGATTGTAATATAATCTGATGCTATGACACCCACTGCATGAATTCAGTAATATGTAGACACAACACAGACTATGTAAGAAATAACAGGGCAAAAATCTCCACTAACACCATTGATGAGATATCACTACTTGATAACAGCATGTTAAATGTAACTGTTTGTCCATGTTTACGCTGGTTTTAGATGAATGGTACAGAAGCTATAGTGATACTACATCTCACATGTCCCAAATGACTTGAAATATTGACACTGTGATGGGGATCAAGTACCTTTTGTTTTGTGGATATGACTTTCAAATATTGTTTTTTGTCACAGATCCAGTGACAAAGGGTGGCTTGTAATACTACATGTTTCTTTATGTCACTGTATCTGGACAATACTGTTATGAGTTTATTCACATGTGCATGTTAACTGTGGCACACAGAGGCTCAGCAGTTAGAATTGCTGACCAAGCATTGGATTAGATAGCCAAAGACAACTGGAGGCTTGTATAGTCAGCTTAAACACAGGTTAGGGTATTTCTGTCCTCTATCAGCACAAACCTTCTTTCCTTCTTGGGAGAATGAGAATCGACATGTAAGCACTATGATATTTCTGTATTTTGTGGGAGAGGAATTCAGCCCTTGTTCGGAGACGAGAAGACCAGCAGATGAAGCAAGAACCATATAAAAGGTCTGGACAGTGGCCAGACCCTTCGAGGCTGTGCCAACAATAGGTGTTGGAAACCCTCCCAGCGTAGGGACGGAAAAAATGGCTGACTGTGTTGATCCAGATTCCCACCTGGATAAAGTCTGTCCATATGCCTCCCCGTCTGTAACTGCGTAAAAACGCCAGTAAATGTAAGCTAAAAGATATTTTGTCTCATGTGATTCTTGTACCGCCGTAATCACGATGGGAGGGATATCGCCTTTTCTGGTATATTATGATATTGTTTAATTATTTAATAAGCCACAATATTAAAAGAACACATTTCCAAGAGAGCTAATGCCTCTGCAGGAAACAACCCTTTTCTAATTATCCTTCATAGCCTCACCCAGAAGCTTCTTTTCTCTCCCTACTCCACGAGATATTTCATCACCTTTAAAGATAGTATAAGGTCACCCCAATGTCCTTCAGAAGGCACTTTGTTGAAAAACCCAGAAGCCACAACAGCCAGATTCCACAAGGTAGGCTCTCCAACTCTTACATCTACACTCTGCTGCTAGCTCAGCATATCATGCTTTCTATCTTTCATTGGTTTCTTGAATGCCTTTCTCAGAGGGAACCAGCAAGACAACCTTCTCAGCTATTGACCACATGATGATGTCAGGTCTCATGAGGCGGTGGAGAAAATGTATAGTATCCATAATGAATAGGCACATCACTTCTCATTCATAGTAGTATTTGCCATTTTAAAATCAAAATGCTGTCATAGATGCAGTACTGTCTATGTCTTCTGTGATTGTTTCATATTAAAGTTATCTATTCAATGATGTCAACACCACACTGATTTTTCATGTTATCAGATCACCTATGACATGCACCTAACAAGAAAGGTACTAACCACTTAGATTCTTTCCAAAATGTGGGATAGTAAGAAATGTCTAAACCGGCTATAAAACTGTTATCTGTAGCCTCTTACTGATCTCATTGTTCATGCTGTACCCCATTTTTTCCACATATGGTACTGTAAGAGCCATTTTCCTAGTTCTATAAGATTCATGAATATTTTACTAGATGATAATGCATAAAATATGGGAGGTTCCCATAACCCCCGTGAATAGAATTGTGTTGGTATTTTCTGGCCATTTCTAACAGCTTTCACTAAAACAATAATCTTCAGTTAGTAACAGATTTGCCTTGAGTAAGGAATGGAAGGCATATGGTTTTAAACCGTGCCTGGGCACATATCTATGTGCCAATCGACTTACGGGCCTTTTGAGTGTGTGAATATGTAAGAAAATAGCACTTAATTCACGTGCTGTGCCGTATGCTTAAAGCATACAGAAGAAGCTAAGAATCTTTAAGTATATAAGAATTTAAGAATCTTTAAATATAGAAGAAAAAGTAAAGAACTTTTAAGTACAGAAATAACTTAAGTTTCTCAAGAAAAGCTAAGTTTAAGATAAGATTCATTCCTCCCCCTTTTTTTTCGCCTTTTATTCTACATGTGTAACTATTTTTTCTTTTATTCTTGTGTGGATTATTTGCTTTTAACTTTCACTAAATATTTTCAAAAAGAACTTTTGGACTGTGAGATTTCTTTAGACATGCGTTTTATCTGTGCTTGACCATACCTGATTTTCGGCAGCTACAGGTACCTCTTATGACCAGAGGTGGGAAGTGACAAGTTACATTTACTCCGTTACATTTACTTGAGTAACTTTTTTTAAAAAAATTGTACTTCTATGAGTAGTTTTACTGCACCATACTTTTTACTTTTACTTGAGTACATTTGTGAAGAAGAAATGCTACTCTTACTCTGCTACATTGGGCAACACTTTCTGTTATCTATATTACTAAACAAAGGTTGTATATATGCACGGATGCCAGAGGCCAGAAGCAAGCCGTGCCGAAAGCACACGCGCACAGTACCTCAGTGCCCCAGAGTCAAACCCAGCGGCTTCCCAGAGTCAGTAGGTGGTGCCCAAACAACACAACACAACCTGTAAACTAAACTTGAGGTAAAGCGTCCATGCCAAGAAGTTGCCATGGTGACATATTTACTTGAAGTAGTAGTGACTACTGACAGTGCCAGCAATCAGCTACTCCACAGTGCCACCAGTCAGTGTTCTCCACTCCAAAGTGCCAACAGCTACTCCACTACACAGTGCCAGCAGTCAGTGTGCTCTAATCCACTGTGCCAGCAGTGTGGCTTATTTGAATCACATTAGGGTAAATCAGTGTTAAAAGTAAGTTCAATTATGATTCCTAACATGAATATTTTATTACCAATTTACTACACCTTTGCACTCCGATATTTTTTTTACTTATGAGTGAAGCAACTCAAACACATTTTGAACTTAAATGATATAACAATTAAATGTCAATTTTAGTTTTAATAAATTGGTTAATTTTACTACAAATATATTTATTTCATTAAATAAAAACTTTCTCAGGTTGCTCCCACCCTCCATGATTTTTCATCCCTCCAAAGATCGGAGGGAACAGAAAGTGATTGCCAATATTGGATTTGTGATTCTTTAGAGAATCGGGGGTTTACTGGTATACGCTATATTCCAAACATGCAAGGCCATTTGCAGCCTCGTATTCTTTAGCTAAAACTCCCTAAACCGTTTCCCATTCATTCTCTATGGTAGTGCTAAACCACTACCAATGCGATCTATTTTCTGCCACTTCCGTTTTGGGAGGTGCTGTTCTGCACTTTTCACTGCTCTGAATGTGTGCCTACATGCCTTCAGCATCTGCCTTCATAGACGTGCTGGGCGTTTTTATTTATTTTTTTTCCTTAAGTAAAACGTTGTTTAAAATGTCAATCACGGTTATTTCTGTTGATTAATTCATGCTTTCATTGATTATAGCTAATACTGTTATCAAGTGGCTGCTATTTTTGCCTGTTGTATACAATCTATCTAGCATCTTTTACATCTATCTCCACGTGCAGCATGTGTCGATTGATATATGATTGAATGTATTTCTTTTTGAAATAATCCTGAGTTGTAAAATACATATACAATATATATAAAACGAAACTATATAGCTAATACTGTTATGTATCTGTCTAGTGCCTTCTCAGTCTGCCTAATATATAAGTGCCTTCCCTATCTATCCATTTTTCTAGTGCCTTTCACATGTGAATGAACTCTCACTGCCTGCTTGCCTTTCTTCAGCACCTGCCATATAGTGCCTTTCACATCTATCTATCTATCTATCTATCTATCTATCTATCTATCTATCTATCTATCTATCTATCTATCTATCTATCTATCTAGCTGTTTTTTTCTCCTGACAGTTTTATATCTTCTATTATACAGTGCCTTCCCAGTTTATCTGTCTAGTAACTTCTCTGTCTGTGCATTATTCAGTGATCTGTCTGACGGTGTATGTCTTACAGAACTTAAATATAAGAACAGTTATAAGGACACTTGTTCATGTTAATTGCAGTCTCAATTTTTTATTTTTTTAAAAAGAGCATCCCACATTTATTATACAGTGACTTTCCTATTTATCTGTCTATCCAGTGCCTTTCAGATCTATATGTACTCTAACGGCCTTCTTGCTCTACTGCAGCATGTGTTGAATAATAAACAGACTGAATCATTTTTCATTTATTTTATTGACATAAATCTCAGATATACACACACACAAATATACTGTATATATATATATATATATAATAAAACTAATATATTGCTAATGCTGAGATCTATCTGTCTTGTGCGTTCTCTGTCTGTTTTCTTATATAGTGCCATCTCTGTCTGCCTATTATACAGTGAATTCCGTGTCTACCTGTTTATGTAGTAATAATAGTATTATTACTTTTTGGTTTCCCTTTCTGTCTAGTATATAGTGCCTATCCTATCTATCTGTCTTATATAATGCCTTTTATGTATGTCTGTCTATCTGTCTACCTATCTAGTGGCTTCTCTGCCTGTATATTATTTACTGTATACCATGTTTTTTCTGACAGTTTTGTATCTGTTATACAGTGTCTTCGTATTCATCTATCTGTCTGTCTAGTGCTTTTCACATCTACATGTACTCTCACTATCTGTTTGCCTTCATAAAGTATCTGTTGATTAATAAAAAGGCTGCACCATTTTTCATTTAGTAGTGCTTTCTCTGTATGTCTTTTATGCAGTGAACTCCCTGTCTATCTATATAGTAATAACAGTAAACTTGTTATTATATAGCAACTTCCCTGTCTACCTATCTTATAGTGCCTTTCCTTCCTATCTATCTATATATCTATCCCTTAGCTGTTTTTTTTATATATCTATTATACAGTGCCTTCCCTGTTTATTTATATATCTAGCGACTTCTCCCTCTGTCTGTCTGTCTCTCTATTACATAGTGCTCTGTCTGTCTGTTATGGATCTTAAAAATAACAGTTATAAGGACACTTGTTCATGTTAATTGCAGTCTCAATTGTTAAAATATATTTTAAAAGGAACATCCCACATGAAAATATAACAATCTCATTAACTGACAGTGCATACCAACTTTTACATTTTATGTCCGTTTCAGGTTAAAAAGAAAGAAAAACTAACACTTTCTCCCCAGCAGGGAATCGAACTTGGGTCTCTGAGGCACGGCAGGCCTGCTGCCTTGTTCTAATGTTATTTTCTTTCAGCTGTGCTATTTGGAGGGAAAGTGAATATGCAGTATTATACTGTCAGTATACAGTATATCTTGTGACTGTAAGTAGTTTGCATTGTTCAAACATACATGTTACCTACTGTAGGTATTGGTTTCAAAAGCTTTGTTGGGAAAAACTGAGATTTGGAACTTTGTGCTATTTGTGCATCTTTATTTTGTAAAATGTTATTTATTTTTACGAATTTTTTATTTTATTATTTGGAAATAGCAGAATTTGCGCAGTATTTTATATTTTTGTCTGTCTTATTACAATATTTCTAAAAAAATAAATCATTTATTATGATCAAACAGTTACTCAGTACTTGAGTAGTCTTTTCACCAAATACTTTTTTACTCTTACTTGAGTAATTTTTTGGATGACTACAATTTACTTCTACTTGAGTAAAATTATTTTGTAAGTAACACTACTTTTACTTGAGTACAATTTTTGGCTACTCTACCCACCTCTGCTTATGACAGGCTACATGCTGACTGGGACCCTTTTTACTTTCAAAATTTTACTTCAACCTAGTTTACCAGAAATAAACACTTCACAAGAGCGTCTCCTTGCGCTGTTAAGGGGTCATAGACAGGCAAGGAAACTAACCTTCCAGCAATGTTAGTACTAGTCAGAAAGAGATGCTGGCTTTAGGCTTTCACTTAAAATCATATTTGTTTACATTGTAACAAATAGCAGGAAATATTAGTGATAAATGGAATCAAACAATTTTGGAGGGTTATAGACATGCCATCCCATAAGCAACAGCAAGACCCTGGGGACATTCCAGATGCAGTCTCCTTAGTTATAGCTTATACTGTACAGGGTGAGGCAGAAAGGATGGACGTTTTTTTTACAAAATCACAAAATTGTAAATTTTTTCATACAAAGAAATTTATTGAAAGATTTGAGTTCATATTTGTTATGGTGTATAAAATCTACATCTTATTCTGTATTATATTTTGCTCAAACCCAACAAGATGAATTCAGATGTAGGAGGCATTATAATAAAAAAAGACATATCTTCTTCCTTATACCTCACTTTTATAACAGTTGTTTATACCTTAGTGCTAATTTGGTTTACAGCCTGGGAAAGGAAGCCTGACCTGATACCTCAGGCTATTGATTACTTTACGGATGGACATCTGGGACATCAATTGGATTT
>NW_024380371.1:0-6369 GCF_016835505.1 Polypterus senegalus | reverse complement strand
CCAGTTCTTAATGAGACACAAGTCTCCCTTCTTCGGCAGCAGCGTGATCACGGCTCTACGGCAGCTCTGGTAACAAGCCAGTTTTAAAACTCCATGGAACACTTCCAATAAGTCCAGGCCGATGACATCCCAGAACTCTTTATAAAACTCCACTGGTATTCCATCGATTCCAGGGACCTTCCCTGTTTTCAGCTGTCCCAGGGCTGTGGTGAGTTCTGCAAAGGTCACCTCTCTATTTAGCTGTGCCACATCTGCATTGGGCAGCTGCGTAAGTCCTGCAAAAGGCCTGTTGGTCTTCACTGCCACCATCTCCATCTGCAGCAAACAGAAGTTCATAAAATTCCGCGACCACCTGCCTTATTTCACTGGGCTCTTGTGTCTCACTGCCATCGGGTGTTCTTATGCAATGTAAGATTTTACTCTGCGAGTTTTTTTTCTCTAAACCAAAAAAATATTGAGTTGGTGCATCCATCTCAGTCAGTCGTTGAAAGCGGGCCCTCACTAAAGCCCCCTGAGCTCTGGTCTCAAGCAGGTGAGCCAACCCCAGTTTAGCAGAAGTCAGGCTCGCCTGAAGCTGCTCATTTGGACCCTTCTCTAGAAGCTGTTGAAATTCAGCTATTTTAATTTCTAAAGCTGCCATTTCTGACCGCAATACTTGGGTGACATTTCTGGTATACTCCTGACACAAGGCCCGGATGTGACTCTTCCCAACCTCCCACCACTGTTGTAAGCTGGTGAACTCCTTCTTCATATCCTTCCAGCCTCCCCAGAAATGAACAAATAACTCTTTAAAGTTTTGATCCTTAACCTCTTAATCGCAAGCATTGACGCGTCGGTCAGGACATAACAGCGGTTCAAAAACGTTACAGTAATGTGTGCATGCCCCTCTGCCATGCATCTCGACACCCCACCCATCAAATGAAACTTCAAAGTCTCGTCTTTCGATGATATAAACCATTTTGACACACAACAACCACAGCACTGACACTAAAGCCTTTTTTACAGAGAAGTACATACTTTTAAGAGTTGACTGTGCCTACCTTTGAAGACCCCCAGCAAGTCAAACATCAATATTTCCGAGCAGTATTGATCCCATTGTGTCCGTAAGGCTCCAGCGAATATAATCCAGTAAAACGATTTAGGTCCAAAACACACCTATATATTCTCAAAGGGACAAAACTCCAGAAAATGCTTCATAACTTGGGACCACCTAAGTATTTTTTTTTCCCTTATATTGCTCATATTAGACGTAATTTGTTTCTGTCGGCGATAACCATGCTACCGCATGAAACACGGAAGTGTTAGCTTTGAAAGACACCTAAGTTGGCCATTTCACGATGGGTCTGGGGTTGACTGGCACCTCATTATAGCCAACCAGTGTCACAGAAAGCTTTAGATGATGACGCTCTGCTTCAAACTCTGGTAGAATCTACCAGTTTGATTGGACACTGTGACTGACACTCAAAACTTACAGCCAATGAGCAGACGAGCATTTTGATATGTAACTTGCTATGCTAACTTGTAAACAAACCGATAGAATCGGCGCGAAGGTGGCATTTGTGCCAATCTGCAGAGTTGGTTCGTGGTTGTTTATTGTGATTTCATACGTTTTTCGCATTTTAAATATGAATTAAAGTACAAGCGTAAATAAATGCTCATGGAAGTGTTAGCTTCAGATCGACACCTAACTTGGCCAATTACTTACGGTCTGGGGTTGACTGGCACCTCATTATAGCCAACCAGTGTCACAGAAAGCTTTAGATGATGACGTCTGCTTCAAACTCTGGTAGAATCTACCAGTTTGATTGGACACTGTGACTGACACTCAAAACTTACAGCCAATGAGCAGACGAGCATTTTGATATGTGACTTGCTATGCTTAACTTGTAAAAAACAATCAATGCCTTCCGTGAAGGTGGCATTTGTGCCAGTCTGCAGAGTTGGTGCGTGGTTGTTTTATTGTGATTTAAGCCAAGTTTTTCTGCAGTTTAAATATGAATAAAAGTAGAAGTTTAAACGTAAATAAGCGCTTTGATTAAATAATAGATGCATGTATGCTGGCGTTGTAAAAGTATTCAACCGGCACAGGGGACATGTAATGGAGGAGGAGCGGCGTACCGCCTTGTGCTTTCTGCTTGCTAGTGATTACTGCCATCAAGTGGCACATGGAAAAACGCTGAGCTGTGTTGTAAGTTTGTAAAAGAAATATATATAGTTTGTGTGCATTTTATAAAAAAAAAAGTAAAAAATAAAAATATAAATATATTTTTTGGCTCATAACTTGTATTGACTATTTTACATAGAAATGTGTATTTTTTATTGTTTTATTATTTTATAACTAATAGAGTGACACTGTGTGTAGATATAGATTCCTTTAGGTGTAAGCTTTCAGTAGAGCCCTCATTGATATATGTGGGTTGAAGCATTCAAAAGTTATTACACTTTTTCCATATGTTCCAAAATGTGGATAATGGTCCCTCTAAAAACCCCCTGGGCATGCCCACATAAAAACTGGTGTAAAAATGTCATTTTTACAGGTATTCTTTTCAAATTTGAAATGTGAGTAGTCAACAAGTTATTCTGTTGGTACATTGTGTGTTTCTGTCCTCACCTACCTACTGCAACTTTATTTTCCTTTATTTTCATAAAAAAACTTAGGCGAGAACAAAAAAATTTGTTTTTTGTGAGTTCTAATGTGCATAACTTTTGATCAGTCACACCTACAGTGATTCTGACTACTAAGGGTGAAACTAGAGAATGTGACCTTTACAAAGAGACCAAACATGTGTTTATACTCCAGATAGTTCAATAACAGCAATGATTCTAATTTGGAGAGGTCGAATTACAAGCGATTTAGCAAAAATGACCCCGAATGTTAAGGGGAGGAGTGTGTTAAAATGCCAGTATGGACTACGGGGTCTGTAAGTGTTACAAATAAGTGTACAACACACCAAACTGTGATCAGAGAATCCAGTAGGCACAATAGAGCACACCTTAAATAAGCCTAACAGGTGCTTAAAACTATAAAAATGATCGAGTCTTGCCATTGAGATCGTATTTCCACTCGTCCGCCCCCAGGTGTATTGCCGACAGGCCCCATTTTTAGCCCTCCATACATCTTCCAGCCCAATGTCCTTAATTATTTTACCTAAAGCTTGTGCTGAGCGAGGGTGCGGTTCCAGCCCATTATTTCTGTCTATTCTGGTATCAAGTGTACAATTAAAATCCCCTCCTAACACCACCACTTCCTCAGGGTCACACTTGGATAAAAGATCTCCTAACTTGTTAAAGAAGTGGAGCCTCTCCTCACCCTCATTCGGGGCGTACACATTAATGAAAGTGACGACACTGCCTTGAAGTTTTACTGTCACTTTCAGGAGTCGCCCTTTCACCAGCTCATCAGTGCTGCAAACTTCTACTTGAAGTCCTCCAAGAAATAAAATGGCCACTCCAGCACTAACATTTGTCCCATTACTAAATAAAATGTCCCCCTTCCAATCTCTGCTCCACTCCCACTGATTTTGCTCATCAATGTGGGTTTCTTGTAGAAAGGTGACATTCAAGTCTTTTGTCTGATAAAATCAAACAATGCGACCCTCTTATCTGGACTTCTCCCACCGTTAATATTTAGGGTTCCTATGTGTACACTTGCCATGGTAACAGAATAGATAGATGAACACACAATAAAACACAGGGACCACCACAAAGACTGTGCAGTGGATTTAACAGGGGACTTAGCCATTAGGTGGTGTTTAGATTGGACTGTTTTCTCAGTTTACTTGTTAAATTCTTTAGCCTCACGAGCTCTTTAACATCAAACATTGCGGAGGCTGCTTTGTCTCGTCGCAACCCGCGGACAGACGATAGAAAGAGGTCAATGTCAGGGAAAAATTCGGCCACATCCACCCCCTTTTTTCCGGCGGTATTCACCAAAACTCTTTAACACTTTGAGCGCTGTAACCCCCTGGCTTTTAACTCTGGGGCTCCGAGGCAACAGACCCATCGGAGATATTACCGTCGTCGTTTCTTCCCCGACACTTCCCTGCATTTGAGACGTTATCGGCCGTCTCCGCGAAGACGGGAAAATCCTCCTGACAAGGACCATAGGCGGGATCCTCTCCAACGACCCCCGAGCCCTGACTTAAAACAATTTTCTTTCGTGCCCGATCTTCTCTTTCTCCTTGCCTTTTTTGAGCAGGACGTTTAAATTCACTTTTTTCCTCTGTCTCGTTGCTGCCTCCCTCGTCCATATCAATGTCTCCCCACACACTTTCTGCTGCAGTCGCTGTTTGATCTACCGTTTCACTACCGCCTTCATTCGGCTCATCTCTGGGCGGCACTTGATTCTCCTGCCCTTCAGCTCTAGTAGCATTTTATTTCTTATCACCTTGCGCCTCTGCGCCATCAGCCTAATTTCGTGATCTTCCACTTTCTGCCCCTCTATTTCTGTATTTGTACGGCTAGTTTTCTTGTTCCCGTGGTGTTTCTCAGGACACTGTTTAATTAAATGTGCTTCACTCCCGCACCCAAAACATTTCATTTCGTTAGAAGTGACGAAAATCACATAATCGAAATCGTCCACTCTAAACTTCATTTGCCACATTTAATTCGTCATCCATTCTATTTAAAACCATAAAACTTGTCTCCTAAATGACAAGACATGTTTTAAATCAGGCGATTTACAACCTAAAGGAATGTGCCGAATTATCGATACCAGACGCCCATGCCGCTCCAACTCTTTCGCTATAGTTTCATTTTTGAGAAAAGGCGGCGCCTTTGAAATTGTTACTCTACGGGACGGGACGGCTAAAGGGAAACCTGTACAAAGGAGCCATTAATAACCACCCCCTTCTCAACCACTGTCGGAACTAAATCCACAGAGCTCAAAAAAACCACGATATTCCCGCTCATTCGTGAAGCTGACTTAATATTGTCACATCCGACCACTTCGCCTACCGCCAAAACCCCCGCCTCTAAAGGAACAAACTCCTCCGATATAAGTTTAATCCCATGGCGGCGGCTCAAACGCTCAAGATTAGCAGCCATTGCGGCTGCCGTGGCCTAAGCCACTCAGTACAAAAACAAGTGTAGCTGTTTTCACCAAAGAAAAGATAGAAATAAGAAACTAGAAAATTAGAAGAAAAAAGAATCACCACACTCACCTCAGCGTCCACCACCAGTTCCACTCGCTCACACTCGAGACAACCACCCAGCATGCACAGCGACAGCAAGAACAGGAAGGAGATAGATAGATAGATAGATAGATAGATAGATGTGAAAGGCACTATATGATAGATAGATAGATAGATAGATAGATAGATAGATAGATAGATATGAGTGGCACTATATAACATATAGATAGATAGATAGATAGATAGATAGATAGATAGATAGATATGAAAGGCACTATATAACATAGATAGATAGATAGATAGATAGATAGATAGATAGATGTGAAAGGCACTATATGATAGATAGATAGATAGATAGATAGATAGATAGATAGATAGATAGATGAAAGGCACTATATAATAGATAGAATGATAGATAGATAGATAGATAGATAGATAGATATGAAAGGCACTATATAACATATAGATAGATAGATAGATAGATAGATAGATAGATAGATAGATAGATAGATAGATTTGAATGGCACTATATAATAGATAGATAGATAGATAGATAGATAGATAGATAGATAGATAGATAGATAGATAGATATGAATGGCACTATATAATAGATAGATAGATAGATAGATAGATAGATAGATAGATAGATAGATAGATAGATAGATAGATAGATATGAAAGGCACTATATAACATATAGATAGATAGATAGATAGATAGATAGATAGATAGATAGATGATAGATAGATAGATAGATAGATAGATCTGAAAGGCACTATATAATAGATAGATAGATAGATAGATAGATAGATAGATAGATAGATAGATATGAAAGGCACTATATAACAGATAGATAGATAGATAGTTAGATATGAAAGGCACTTTATAACTTATAGATAGATAGATAGATAGATTTGAAAGGCACTATATAATAGATAGATAGATAGATAGATAGATAGATAGATAGATAGATAGATAGATAGATAGATAGATAGATAGATAGATAGATCTGAAAGGCACTATATAATAGATAGATAGATAGATAGATAGATAGATAGATAGATAGATAGATAGATAGATAGATATGAAAGGCACTATATAATAGATAGATAGATAGATAGATAGATAGATAGATAGATAGATAGATAGATAGATAGATAGATTTGAAAGGCACTATATAATAGATAGATAGATAGATAGATAGATAGATAGATAGATAGATAGATAGATAGATAGAT
>NW_024380370.1:0-3210 GCF_016835505.1 Polypterus senegalus | reverse complement strand
TAAGGTTACCTTCAACTCTAACGTGTTCCACTTTTAAAATCCCCAGTACCCTTATGGTTAAGAACTGTTTGGATGGTTTCCAACTGTTTTCATAGTGCATTTCACATCTTAAACTCACTTTTTGAAATCCCCATTAACTTGCAATGGACAAAAAATGAAGTTGAGTGAAACTCAATGAATCTTAACTTCTATATTGTGAAACCACTTGAAACACTTCTGCGACATAGTTTTTTACAGAAATGAACTGTTTTGAACAGTTTCCTGGTGGAAAACAAGGCGTCACACATGTGTACACAAAGTTATTTTCAGGCCCTGAAACGCGTTTTGGTTTAATAAGGTTACCTTCAACTCTAACGCTGTGTAAAGTCAAAATACTCTGGTAAAGGCAGTTCTAAATGATGAAACCCCCAGTACCCTTATGGTTAAGAACTGTTTGGATAGTTTCCCAACTGTTTTTCAAAGTGCACTTCAACATCTCAAACTCACTTTTGAAATCCCTTTGACTTGCATTGGGCCAAATCTAAAGTTGAGTGAAACTCAATGAGTCTTAACTTCTATGTTGTGAAACCACTTGAAAAACATCAGCGACATAGTTTTTTACAGAAATGAACTGTTTTGAACAGTTTCCTGGTGGAAAACAAGGCGTCACACATGTTTACACAAAGTTATTTTCAGACCCTGAAACGCTAGTATGGTGAAATAAGATTACCTTCAACTCTAACGCTGTGTAAAGTCAAAGTACTCTGGTAAAAGCAGTTCTAAATGATGAAATCCCCAGTACCCTTATGGTTAAGAACTGTTTGGATGGTTTCCCAACTGTTTTTCAAAGTGCACTTCAAATCTTAAACTCACCTTTCGAAATCCCCATTAACTTGCAATGGACAAAACTGAAGTTGAGTGAAACTCAATGAGTCTTAACTTCTATGTTGTGAAACTACTTGAAACACATCTGCGACATAGTTTTTTACAGAAATGAACTGTTTTGAACAGTTTCCTGGTGGAAAACAAGGCGTCACACATGTGTACACAAAGTGAATGTCAGGCCCTGAAACGCGTTATGGTGAAATAAGGTTACCTTCAACTCTAACGTAGTGTAAAGTCAAAATATTATGGTGAAAACAGTTCTAAATGATAAAATCCCCAGTACCCTTATGGTTAAGAACTGTTTGGATGGTTTCCCAACTGTTTTTCAAAGTGCACTTCAAATCTTAAACTCACCTTCGAAATCCCCATTAACTTGCAATGGACAAAACTGAAGTTGAGTGAAACTCAATGAGTCTTAACTTCTATGTTATGAAACCATTTGAAAAAAATCTGTTACATATTTTTTACAGAAATGAACTTTTTTGAAAATATCCTGGTGGAAAAAACCGTCACACATGTGTACACAAAGTTATTTTCGGGGCCCTAAACGCGTATGGTGAATTCAGGACCTTAAACCCAACCTGTAAAAGTCAAAATACTCTGGTAAAACCAGTTCTAAATGATGAAATCCCAGTACCCTTTATGGTTAAGAACTGTTTGGATGGTTTCAACTGTTTTCAAAGTGCACTTCACATCTTAAACTCACTTTTGAAATCCCTATTAACTTGCAATGGACAAAACTGAAGTTGGAACTCAATGTCTCTTCTAAAGTCAGAAACTACTTGGTAAAACATTTATATAGATTTTTCAGAAAAACTTTTGTAAAGTTTCTGGGAAACAACTGTTTTCATGCACTTCACATTGATTTTCAGGTTTGAAACATGTTAATGATGAATTGCATAACTAAGTTAGTGAAACTCTGGGAATGTCAAATTCTATTTGGAAACCAGTTAAACAATTGTGAACCTTTTTACCCTTAATAATGTTTGAACGTTTGATGTTTCAACTGTTTTTCAAAGTGCATCAACATCTCAAACTTCAGTTTGAAATCCTTTGATTGCATTGGGCTAAATCTAAAGTTAGTGAAACTCAATGAGTCTTAAACTTCTATGTTGTGAAACCACTTAAAAAACACGCAAACTTTTTATGAAATGAACTGTTTGGATAGTTTGGAAAACAAGGTTCACAGTGTACACAAAGTTTTATGGCCCTTTTGAAACGCCTTTGATGGGAAATAAGGTTCTAAACTCATAACCATGAGTCAAATCTTATGTTGAAACACTTTCAAATTATAGAACTAGTTTACCCTTGAAGTGAACTGTTTGAACGTTTCCCAACTGTTTTACAAGGTCACTTTACACTTAAATCACTTTTGAAATCCCCATTAACTTGCAATGGAAAAACTGAAGTTGATGAAACCTGAAATCTAATACTATGTAAAACAGTTTAAACTAAATCTGTACCTTATGGTTAAGAATATTGATGTTTAGAACAGTTTTTGAAAGACTAATCTAACTGTTCAAATTCTTTATACTTGAAAAGGTTAAAGTGAATTCAGGTTACTCAATAACTTTAACTGTGGAAAGTCAAAATACCTGTAAAGGCAGTTCTAATGATGAAACCCTTACATCCTATGGTTAACAACTGTTTGAATGGTTTCAAACACAGTCACACATTGTAACATCAAATCTTTCAGTTTTGAAAATTTTGATGATTTCGGTACTCTAAATTGAATGAAACTCAAGAGTCTTAACTTCTGGTAGTGAAATCATTGAGAAACCCAGTACCTTTGTTAGAAATGAACTGTTTTGAACTGTTTTGGAAATACTAACTCTCAATCACTTTAAATATTTTGACCAGGCCCTAAACGGTTGAATGAAATAAGATTACCTTCATCTCTAACGACCAGTTAAAACATCAAGACTTGGTTTAAAGAGTCTAAATGATGAAAGTTTCCAGACTTAAGGTAGAACTTTTGATGGTTTCATATTTTCTTCCAAAGTGCACTTACATCTTAAACTAACTTTTCAAATCCCTTAACTTACAAATGGCAAAACTGGTAGAGTGAAACTCAAATGAGTTTAATCCATACCTATGTTAAAACTTTGAATGTTCACAACTGTTTTTCAAGAAATAACTATTCTTAAACACACCTTTGAAAACCATTAACTGTCAGACAAAACTAAGTTGAGTTAAACTCAATGTGAAACTTATGTTATGTAAACGAGTTACCTAAATCTGTTGACATAGTTTTAACAGTAAATAAACTGTTTTGAAAGATGGTGGAAAACAACCGTCACCATGGTACAAAAGTGATTTTCAGCCCTTGAAATCGTTATGGTGATT
>NW_024380369.1:0-10264 GCF_016835505.1 Polypterus senegalus | reverse complement strand
AATAATTTTAAATGATCATCTTCACAGATAGCGTAACTTTGTTTTATTGTTCCGGACCACGATGTTTAGGGTAATGTGAAAGACATGAGCATATAGGTGACAGGTGAGTTAACCACAGACGTACAGGTAAGTGCATTTCCTTGTTGATGCTGATCAACCTCAAAACATTCAGTACAGTTGCTGTGAGGATAGTGGATGAACAAAGCTGCATCAGCTATGTGTGAAGTGGACTGGCATAACTTTCTGGACTAGGTTTGTCTTACAAGTGTTGTCCTTACAAAATAATTTGACTACCTGCACTGGAAGAAGTAGGTTCAGAAAATGGAATGTGAGAGTCATGTTTTAGCCAGCGTTTCTCCTTGCTTGGGATCAAACTTGTGTTTCTCGTCTGTTTTGTCCATTTTTGTGCCAATTATTTATGTTACTGTTTCTTTTACCATATTCTTTGTTTTTGTCTGTGATTATAAAATGCTTTAGTTATGTCCCAAGTGTTTTGGGGGTCCCCCAAGATGCAGAGCCAAACTGACAATTACCACCAGGATCTGCCCTCGCCCTATAAATCCAGAGGGTCTCCCATAAGTTCCATGCAGTTCATTTCAAATGTGCTAGGAAGTGGAGTGTTTCCTAGTGCTTCTATCATATTAAGTGAGATTTTGTGAATTTTTGAACCTGTGTTCTGTTTTTAACGTCTCCTTGGGATTATAGACGAAAATGTTTTTCCGTGGATTTCCTTGCCTTCACAGACATTCTTTTGTGCCCAAAGGATCTTTTTGTACTACAGAGTAAATCTGTTAAAAACAAATCTTTTGTTTCATAAAGATTCTTCAAGGCCCATTTTGTTTCTAGTTAGTGTTTGGGCAGTAATCCCACCAGATGGCACTTTTGTAAGTATTTATGAGACATGTGCTTGTGGACTCCAGTTCATGACAGTGAGTCTGCAACATAAAGTCCCTCCCCAAACATATAGCTCCATCTTATTTGACAGACTGCCATGAGGACATTGTCTCAGTGTGTCATCATTAGCTGTAGAAATAACTAACACTGGGACTACATAACTGCAACTCCTAGTCATGTCCCATTCTGTAGGCTACAGGGAGGTATGCTTGGAATGACCGCTGTCAAAGAAGAGACAAATAAGCCACAAAAGAGTTGGGCAGCCACCTGTATATTGTTTCCCTGACTTGCAAAAGAGTTAAGTGTTGTGTACAATTGAGTACAGACTTGAGTCCAGAACAGAACTGTCTTGATGAGGCAAAGATGGCGGTTTTAAAGGTGAAGACAAGAAGTGATGTCAATAGGGCCAGAACCGGAAGTGATGTCATCGGTACCAGTGGAATATCCTGCAAATTGGTCTGCAGTGGAAAGAGAAAAGGGTAAGTACACTCTGCCACTCCCTGGTGTGTCGTAGAATTACCCTCATTCAGGCCCTTTAACTGCCTCCTATGTGCACGTGTGTGACTGTTTGTAGGTGATCACTAGCAGTACACATTGAAAATTCTAGATTTTTTGTATGCAACAACATTTTCCTAAAGCAGGGAGGCCTGTATTTTAGTTAACTAACGGAGTAAAGCATTGAGCATTATGTGTGTGATTAACCGTCAGAAGTTGTCAGGTCCACAAATGGTCCAGACATTGAACTGAAAGTTCAGTGCTTTAACCATTATACCATACTCTCTGCAAATTTAAAGAGGAAAAGTACATTTCAAAGTCTGAAAATCATCAAATAAAGAATACAATTTTTAAAAAGACAGCATTATAGGACTAGCTACCACCAGGAGGATTTGGAAAGAATGCCCGACTGATTTTACACAGCAATTGTCAAAAAATCATTACCCAGGAATGCTAAAGTAAAAATTTTAAAAAACAGGACACAAAGGAATTGTGATAGACAAAGTATCACAAAGGAGCTTTACAGAGTTACAGAATAATTAACTGTAAAACAGGGCACAGGAAGTAATAGAGCAGGGCGAATTGGCAAAACAAAGTGAATTAAATTAGAAAGATCTGTCAGAGATCTGCTGGTTAGTTAGTTCAATATGAGCTGTGTTTTGGCAGCTCTATATATTGACATTATTTTGCATATTCCCAGTTTCTAGTACAAAATAGATTTGCAAATGTCAATCTGTGATTTTGCAAGTAATTTTCAATTTCTTTCCAGTCTCTTTTGATTGTCATTTAAAAAGTTAGCATATTTTAGTTTTAAATTACATTTCCAAAGAGTATATTAAAAGTTTTGAACCTTTTTGGCAGTTTATTTTAACCAAATGTCGTAGTAAATCTAGAATTTTTAAAACATGTGCCACTTCACTAATTTGACTGAAACAAAGAGAATTAGGTGTTTAGATAAATGGTTCAACACTAATGCAAAGAAAAAAATATTTTAAAAGGGTGATATTATGATCTCAAAGGTAATAACTCTAATTATTTTTGATAAATTCTTATAATACTCCATTCTGTGATGAGACTGCCATCTATATTTCATTTCTCTCAAAGCTATTCAACAAAAGTCTCTTTTGTAGCAGCTTTTTGTTCAAAATTTACTAGTCTTAATAAGCAGTTATCTCCACAGACAACTCTACCAGTGTGGTGTCCCCATTTTATCAGCTCCAAAAAAGACAGAGGGAAGTATCGTCAGTATTTTGTATAAAGGATTGGCTTTGCAGGTTTTCAGGTTGTTCTTCACAAACTCTTACTGCTTCATTGTGGAGGATGTCTAACTGGATATGACTTTGTATGCTTTCACCTTACAACAAATTGATCATTTTTACTGCTGTGTCAGTGGGCAGGAGGATAGTATACCAGGGTTCAACTGGGTGTGGTTTTACTATTCAAGCCCCCCTTTTCATATTTTCTTGTGTTCCAGGCTTATGCTATGTCATTTAATTTCATTTTTTTCCCTCATTAAGCTACACTCAATACACCAGAATGACAAAGTGAAAGCAGGATTTTAGAAATGTAGAAAAAAAAACTTTAGTAAAAAAAAAAAAAAAATCAACGAAATATCACATTGAGACAAGAGTTCAAAGTTTTTACTCAGTGCTAGTTAAGCACCTTTAGTATTAATTATAGCTGGCGTCTTCTTGGGTATGACGTAACAAGTTTCACACACCTAGATCTGTGGGTTTCTGTCATTCTTCTCTGCAGATCCTCTCAGGATCTGTCAGGTTGATGAAGAGAGTTGGTGACAGGTCTGGCTGGGCCATTCAAGAAGATTACCAGAGTTGTTCGAGACTTCTCCATTTGTAGTCTTTGCTATGTACTAATGGTCATTGTCCTGTTGCAAGGTGAAGCTTTGGCCAGTTTGCTGTCCATGTCGCTCTGGAAGAGGCTTTCATTAAGGATATCTCTTTTCAGCTTATCCTCTACACCAGGGTCCCCAACCCCCAGTCCGCAGCCCACTACCGGGCCGCAGCCGTCTGATAGCCGGGCCGCGAGAAAACTGCCGGCAACGGAGACTCACTCAGACTTTTCAGAACGTCAGGCAGGGGGCTTTTGCAGCGGCGCAGAGACAGGAGAGATACGTGGTGGGAGAGTATTACAACAGTATTTTTATGGTCCCAACAGTGTTCCATATGACACGGGTCTATAAAAATCTCATTACTACTGAAGTACATTCAGCAGCAGATACTTTCATTACAATGAAGGACCTTGAAATGCCAGAATAAATCATCCAGAGCAGTTAGTTCTGTGGTGCAGCTCAGTTGTGCACATTTGCATAACGATCCCCAAACAGAAACATTATAAAAAAAAATTCTTTCTTTGAACTTTCCTTGTACTGTTTTTTTTTTGCTGTTTTTGTTTTCTGTGGTTTTCAGTGATACCTTTTACTTATTGCTCATCAACATTTGAAAAACATCATTGGAACTTAACTCATTGTCACCCTCCTATAGAAAGCGGCAGACATGAAAAATGATAACAGTGTTAATGTTTGTGATGTGCAATCTGTTGGAATGACAAATGCAATGCATATGTCTTTGTTATATACAAAATAGAAAAGAAAAATCTCGGTTAAAATGTATAGCAAACTGCTAATAACTTAATGATAATAGAAATGTAATGTAAATTTTGTATAAAACTGCCCAACAAACCCATCCAATCTTCACAACAAACCAACCCTGGTCCCTGGAATATTTTCTTCTAGTAAAGTGGTCCTTGCTGTCAAAAGGTTTGTGGACCGCTGCTCTACACTGTCTAGTCTTCCAGTTCCTGGTGAAAAAACAAATCCACGGCATGATGCTGCCACCACCATTCTTCAGGGTCAGAAACATAAGGCATAGGTGAGAGTGGTGCCTGGTTTCCTCTAGACAAGAATCTTAGAAAAGAAGCTAAACAGTTTAATCCTAGTTTCATCAGACCACAGTCTGAGAGACTGACTCCAACTAAGTATTCAGGTGTCTTTTTATTGAAGAGCCTTCCATCTTGTCACTCTTCATAAGCACAGACTGGTGGAATGTTGCACAGAAAGTTATTCTTCTTGGCGTTTCTCCTATCTCCTCACAGATTCTCTGGAGCTCAGCCAGAGTGACCTTCGGATTCTGGGTCACCCATTTAGCAATGCCTTCCTCTGGATTGCTCAGATTGGTTGGGGGCAAGCTCTAGAACAGTTACTTTGTTCCAAACTTCTTCCATTGAAGAATTCTGAGCCATTGTGCTCTTGGGAACATCTGTGCCTCAACATAATCCTGTCTCTAAGCTCTGCAGGTATTTTCTCAACTTAGTTGCTTGGTATTTGATCTGATGAACATTGTGGGACATTAAATAGATATTTGTGTCACAGCAAAGGTTCTGAAAACGTGTTCAAAGTGATATGTCAGATTTTTATGTTCAATACATTTTGCAAAATTTCTAAAATTCTATTTCCATTTTGTCAGTCTTAGGTATTGAATGCTGATCAATGAGTGAAAAAATATATATTAGTCACACATGTTCACATTGAAGACAGCCTAGAACCCGCCAAACCAGGGATGGTGATGTTATCTAATGCTTTCTCTGAAGAAGGCAGAAGACTTACAGAAGACTAAGACTGACATCCATTATACCAATGATGTTACTTCCACTGTCCATCCTCCTGGGCCCATCCTACTTGTCTGGATCATTTAAAGGCAAAACCATTTCTGCTCTGATCTTGCACCTAAAAAGATGTTCTAATATTTCAGTCTTACTTTTTTTCTGCAATTATAAGGGGCACTCAGTGCTGTCCCCAGCTCTTTATCACTGTCTGTATTTTCATTTAAACACTATTAAATATGACTTTCACAATAGCAAAGAAGGAAGGAAGGAAATATGAAAACTAGGTCAAAATGGGGCTGTTTCTAGATAACTTATGCCACGAGTTGGTTCTGTATTTTATTTGTTAAATAAAGCCACTAGGATGTCCTTTATTTAAGACTGCCTGGCCTCAGCTTTAGAGATGTCAAGATGCAAATACCATAATAATAAGCATTACAAAGAAATGAATTTACCTTATTTGTATGAAAAAGCTGTGGTGAATTTAATACATGAATTAGTATACAGTTCTGCATGAAGATAGTCTTATATAAATAAGAAGGTTATGCATACAAAGGAGTCAGGACATCTATCTAAACAGTGACATTTACAAAGTGCATAAAAGGAAAACCACTGAAACACAATTTAAATCAATTTGTGTGTTGTATATTCTTACTCCTGAACACAATGTTTTTGATACATTTTCACACTGTAAATTTTTCCATCTACTCTTACAGTAGATCTGAAACAGCCAGCCTTTATTTTACATACTGTAGCTCAGATAGAATAATTGTTACTATATACATATATTGCATATAATGGAATGACTTTCAAGTTAAGAGAGTTCCTCAGGATCACTGTGCATCCCTTGAGGGATTTGAGCTGGCAATTCTTGGCCAACTCAGGGCTGGAGAAGATAAAATATGTGCTCAAATAAGGGTATCATCCTTGGTGAATGGTGGACCTTTGCAGTATTCACATTCAGACCAATGACATGACAGGGTGTCTTCAGGCTGTAGCAAGAAAATGCTTTTCTACGAGAACAAGTGAAGACTACATTCACTAAATTCACACACAAAGGCATGCAGGTCTTAATACTGAGTTAGACTTCAAGCACTGTGATGGTAGTAGTATGTTAAATGAACCATAATAATTAATGCTTAATTATTACTTCAGGAGAAGCTTAAAACAATTATTGTCACTCTTTGTTTTGTCTTTATTTTTGCTGTAGTAAACATTAGCATGGATAATATATTAAAGCACTGAGCTCTTTTTGTATTGCCACTAAATTTGTTTTTCATGACATTTTGCAATATTGAATCAAAAATGTCTAAGTTTCGAATTTCTGATTATTACAGATTATAATCATGACACCCAAAGTGAATTAGTGAAATGCAATGAAGCTCCCTGATGCTCTAGAGAGGACTCAAATGCTCAGAAAACAACTAATCAAAAGCAGCTTTGTTCAATGACCAAATGCTTCTCTATCGGGACCTGTCATCTATCATCAAACACTGTGAGGCCATATTGTTCAGGATAGTTAAAAATATTGCCAGGTGCAAGGATCATTTTTCATAATGTGTCTATCCTGTTTGGTTGTTAATATATTAAGACAGAGTATCTCACTTGAAGCTTGCGTGAAGATATATAAATGCTGCCTTGGTGGTCACAGGAATTCAGGGCAGCTGCAGATAAAGGACAATATATTTTCGTCTCCCAGAGTTTTTTCTTTTTGCTCTGAATTGTTAATATTGCCATGTTTTATTGTGATTTTGGTACAGCAAAAAATTACAAGCAAATATTGTACAGTATATGACTTAATAAGAAATACAGAATGATGCCTCTAAATTACACTTTGTTATTCATAAAAACTTTAAGAAAATCCTTAAGTGAGAAATGTGACATCTTTACACAACATGATTCAGGTTTTTTTTTTTAAAACTACTGTTTCTCTTAGGTATTTAACTAGATAAATTAATGAAAAACTGTTCCTTACAAATACAAGTTTGACATACAAGTCTCTTTCAAATTATAAAAGAAATTGATCTTGTCTTCTCCAAAACAGTACACTAGTCACTCATGGGACAAACACCATTCAACCAGACTCTCTCTTACTGGGTCAATTAAGAATTGCCAATCACCCTACCACGCTTGTCTTTGTGATACGAAGCAATGTTGGGAAACCAAAGGAAAACACACATAGTCACAGGGAAAGAATGCAAACTCTACAAAGCATGGAAAAAACTAGGAATTAAACACAGATATCAGCCCACCACTGCTCCCTCATCCATAACCAAGTCAAGTTTACATTCTTTGTAGTCATGTAAAATAGTGGGCATTAGTTGACCTTTCTAGCTGAGAAACCATGAAGCTCAAAGCTGCAATTCTAATTGCACAAACGTTAGAAGACACAGTGTTTCAAATATATACTATATAGCTATATAACCCATCTAAGATGACCTGAAATCTAAGTAGTCAATGCAGACCTCATTGCTAACCTTTGCAGCGCACCATGTAATGTATATCTCAGTTAATTTCCATTAGGTATGGGATTCGAAAAGCAGAGTAAATGTTTATTGATGTCCATCTGTTTGGGAAAGACAAATGCAATGCATTTTGTTACTAAAAATGATGTACCATCGCTTGGAATGAAAGAGATATAGCAACCAGATGGAGACACACAAACACTTATCATTTCATTAAGGTGTCCATAGTCATCACAATTAACTTTTTAAGTATTTATTTTTGATTGCCATTACTCTGAGCGTTCAGCTTTAGAAAACGCTTTTTCAATTGAACCAACTTTTTTCTTACTTTTAGACTCATGTCTCTATCTGACATACTAAACCCCATTTCCTATCCTTTTTCTTTCTGCACATAACCAATCGCCACACGATAAACGCATTTGTGAAATTAAAACTATACTCAGCAAAAAAAGAAACGTCCTCTGACTTTCAACTGTTTTTACTTTCAGTAAACTTAATGTTTAAATATTTGTATGAACACTAAAAGAGTCAACACCATAAGACATAAACTAAAAATGTTTCACAATGTGTCCCTGAATGAGGAGGCTCAAAATCAAAAGTACCAGTCAGTATCTGGTGTGCCACCAGCTGTAAAGTACTACAGTGCATCTCCTCCTCATAGACTGGACCAGATTTGTCAGTTCTTGCTGTGAGATGTTACCCCACTCTTCCACCAAGGCACCTGCAAGTTTCTGGACATTTCTGGGGGAATGGCCTAGCCCTCACCCCTGCGATCCAACAGGTCCCAGGCGTGCTCAATTCCTTCGACGATAAACAGATCGTCCATCACCCCTGGTGAGACAAACCGTGACTCGTCAATAAAGAGCACTTTTGCCACTCCTGTCTGGTCCAGCGAGGTGGTTTGTGCCCATAGGGCGTTATTGGTGGTGATGTCTGGTAAGGACCTGCCTTACAACAGGCCTACAAGCCCTCAGTCCAGCCTCTCTCAGCCTATTGCGGACAGTCTGAGCACTGATGGAGGGATTGTGTGTTCCTGTGTGACTGGGCAGTTGTTGTGGCCATCCTGTACCTGTCGCAGGTGTGATATTTGGATGTACCGATCCTGGCAGGTGTTGTTAAACGTGGTCTTCCACTGCGAGGATGATCAGCTGTCCTTCCTGTCTCCCTGTAAGCTGTCTTAGGCGTCCCCCACAGTGCGGACATGGCAATTTATTGCCCTAGCCACATCAGCAGTCCTCATGCCTCCCTGCAGCATGCCTAATGCGTTCACGCCAGATGAGCAGGGACCTGGGCATCTTTCTTTGGGTGTTTTTCACAGTCGGTAGACAAGTCTCTTTAGTGTCCTGTGTTTTTTGAACTGTGACCTTAAATGCTACTTTCTGTAAGCTGTTAGGTCTTAACGACTCATTCCACAGGTTCATGTTAATTAATTGATTATGGTTAATTGAACATGCATGGAAAACATTGTTTAAACCCTTTACAATGAAGATCTGTAAAGTTATTTGGATTTTAAAACATTATTGTTGAACTACACAGTCCTGAAAAGGGCGTTTCTTTTTGCTGAGTATAGTTATAAGCTTAGCCCTCTGAATGGATGGCATAATTAAACATGTATAACAGAATTTTTTTTTAAAGTTCTGAAAACTCTGAGGTCTAGGTTTATAACTAGTTTTAATTTCAAAAGGCGTTTATTTGTGGTGATTGGTTATATGGAAAGACAAAGGATAATGAACTGAGGGGTTTAGTACGTAAGATAGACACAGCAAACATGCAATAAAGAAAGCCTGCTCAGAAAAACATCCATTGAAATCTGCGTTCGTCTCTCAACCTCAGATCACGAACCAACATTTACACAATATTTCAGTTAAACCTGTGCGATACCCATTCAAATATCCAGTTTTTGTAGCCTCGTCACACCTGCCATAAACTTCTCTACACTGAGCTGAGCCTGAGGACCCCTTAATGCAGGGAGCAGCACTACAGCCACACCACTGTGCCCCCGCCACCCATGTCTAATACATGCTTTAATGAATTTCATCGTGAAAAGATATCAAGTATTTATCTTAGTATTCTGAATGTTCATTGAGCAGGAATATCATAAGCTCCAGCGCTTCCTCAGTGCAAGAGAAGTCAGTTTAAGAAGCCAGAGATTAACAACTGGGTCGGAACACAATATAAAGCATTTAATGTGCTACATTAATTTATGAGCGAGGTTTGAGAAAATCTAGTAAATGAAACATTCATTTAAGATGAAATTTAGTTTGCGACATTCTACTGATAAACTATGAGAATAAAGTGGAAATGTCGAGAATAAAGTCACTTCGACTTTATTCTCGACATTTTTCGTCTTCACTGTGTCCGTATTTTTTCACCATGGCCTTATCGCTCCGTAGGTTTTCAGGGCCTGTTGTGCCAGTTTAATCAAGCAATGATCCATTTCTCATCCATGCGATGCCACTTGTTTCAGTTTCAGCAACAGCATAGAGAACAACGTGCTTACCGCAGTGCATTATGGGTTCGCAGGTAATTCCTAATGAAGTATTTGAAATTCTGCAAGATGGTACATTTCAAAAAGTAATTATTACCGATGTTGTCGGGAAAAAAATAATGCATCTAAATTAAGATTTTATTGATATTTCATAACATTTGGAACCGTTAGAATGTTTTCTTCTTTATTTTAATAAACTGACCTGAAACCAACTTGTTTAATATGAAAAATTCTCTAATCAAAGCGATCTATAGACACCTCATCAAAATTGATGTCCCAAAAAAATTTCTTTAAAACCCTCAAA
>NW_024380368.1:0-4469 GCF_016835505.1 Polypterus senegalus | reverse complement strand
GCTTGCATTGTCCAGCTCATTTGCACCAGTAGGCATTCTGGATGATAACTCTGGGTTCAGTCACTATTCGCTGCAACAGAGAGTCCTTTTGGCTCCGCTGACCACCCTGGGATGGACAGGATGGCTAATTCAGTTCCGTCTCTGTCTGAAAGTTAATTCCTACGAAATTAAGGGTGACTGTTTGAGCAAAGAATGAGCTCACTTGGTGACGATTGGATTGTTTCACCAAATATTGACAAGTCCTTTCCTCTCCTTAATTTCATAAGGGCCTTGCCAATGGACGGTAATTTGGAATGGGAGGTGGAACCAGCACCATGACACAATCCCTGGATGGAATTCCCAGGCGTCTGCCATAGTCATAATAATGGGCCTGTCTGCTTGCCACTTCCATATGACTTTTAGATATCCAAAATTCAAAATATCCAATATACCCGTTGTTGTGCCCATATAATAACTCAAAAGGTGAGAACCCCGTAGAGGCTTGTGGGACTTCCCAGTATGCAAATAGAATGAGGGGGAGGAGTTGAACCCAATTCCTTCTGTCCCCACTGACCACCTTACTGAAGCATCTGTTTGAGAGTTTGATTAAACTTCTCAACTAGACCATTGGTTTGAGGATAATACACTGCAGTCTTTAAGTGCTTTATTTTCAGTCACTTTGCTGTTTCTCTGAGCGTTTCCGAGGTAAACGGCGTTCCTTGATCCGTTAGGATTTTTTGGGGATGCCGATCTCGATCCTGACTTGTCGAGGAGCGGGCAGATGACATTTCTACCTGTGATGGTCCCAGAGTCTCTCTGTCCTCCTCTTGGGCTTCTGTACTTCTTCCTGCTGGCTGAAAACATGGTGTGGAGACAGCTTGAGATGAGTCATCCTCATCTATAACTAGGCCCAAGCGTGGATTGGGGTTAGTCAAAAGCTCACTGCATTTATTATCAGACCAGTCCTGTCCTAAAACCACTGGAAAAGGTGGACTGGGAGGACCAGCATGGGGAATTTTTTTAGCGATCCTCCCTGAGAAATGAAAACTAGGGTGGATTTATATTTACGGACTTCTCCGTGAATACATTTAATGCTGGTCTTTATTTTCATCCATTGTCGCAGTAAGACATATCGGCCATCAACAATTGAAATGAGTCAAACAACGCTTCGAGTTTGCAACCATTTATGACCACCTTTCCCAATATGAGAAACCGACAGGGGATTAGTAAGGGCACACAAACCATCCTCCCCCTTCCATCTGCATTCTGCCTCACTCCCGGATAGGTTATCCGCCAAGTGGCCAGGGACTTCGGAACAGGCTCCAGTTTATGCAGAAGAGATTTATGGTGTAGGACGTAATCTCTAGGGAATCCATTAGATCCACAGATTTTAAGGCAGGCTTAGGTCTTTTCACGAGCTGTAATAGCTCTTTCATGGAATGGAAATCTCCTCAGAAGGGCTGGGGAAGCCGTTGCAAAAAAATAAAGCAAGCTACTTGCTGCACTATCTGGCAGGGGGTTAATTCAAATGGTCATAACCATAATGCCACCTGCTCCCAGAGGGCCATAGCTTGGTCCCGAATGGATCCCTTAGGATCGAACCTCCAGGTTTTATTCTCCTTGCCTGCTGGTCTGGGGATAACCCATATTTCTCTGGGTCCTTAGTCCCAATGGGTGGCTCAGCTGTCTTGTCCAAGAGAACATAATAAGCCCTTTTTGTTTCTCCCCCAGAAACCAGCCTACATCTGTAAATCTCCTGTACACTCTCTTTTTGGTAAGATTTTAGCCCGGAGTTGTATTTAAAGAGCGGAGCCTGCACCGCGTCTTTCCTGACCACCGGACAAACTCTTTAAATGCCATTCTCTTGAAGCAAGCAATGAACACGAAAAGCCTGCTGCTAGGGAAAATGCCGCAGACTTCAGATACATAACTGGGGATATGACTAGGTGGTGGTTTAAAATGAGAAGCAAGTATAAGCACTTCTAGCCCTGTTTTTTTTCTCATGTGTGATGTGTCCTCCCTCGTGGAGATTTCTGATTGATTATTCAGTTACTTTGCAGATTGGATCGCTTTCCTAAGAAATGACAAGCTGCTTTTCTCGTGGAATATTTTAGGGTATCAGAAATCCCTTGTGTGGATAACCTAACAAAATAATTTAATAGTTAGCAACTGCATATACATATTTTTCATCCGGTCCTGCCATTCTAAGTGTGTGTGTTTTATACTTTATCATAGCAACTCAGGCTTCTCAGCTGAAAGTTTCCGCCCACCTGCTCACCCATAATGAACATATAAGCTACCTACAAAATGTGACTCTATAAGAGTGAACAAATCTAACACTGCCAACCTATGGTGTCTTATTGCTGAAACTCAAACAAGTGTCATATGAAAAAAAAAATCTGAATGCAACTGGGCCAATTGTTTTTCTGATCAAGGATGGTCTTTCCTACCCTAGAGTTGCTCCATTGTTTGTGTTTAGTCAATAAACTACTAATCAGAGTATTTGGCCCTTTTAGAGGCCTTAGATTTAACACTTGAAAGGGCACTATCTACTGAACCTGTAGTAGTACTGGGTGACTTAAGCACTCAGATGGGAAATAATAGCAATACCTAGAAAAACGTCTGATTGAGAGGAACAGTCTTCCTGATCTCAGTCAAAGCAGTTATTTGTTATTGGATTTCATGGATTTTTTTTTCTGACAAAGACACTATTCAAACATAATGTTGCTCTATAATGTGCCTGGTACTAGAGTACCTTTGACCAAAGATCAAGGATCAGCTTTGTAGGCATGTTGTCTGATCTGAGGTATTAAAGAAAAGGGAGACGCTGTGCTGCCAACTGATCATCACTTGTGGGAGAGTTGGCTTAGATAAATGGATCACCTGTTGATTACACCTGGAAGGCCAAAAATGTGCAGAGAAAGAATGTTTAAAAAATATAGCAGACGCCCCGATAAGACTCCAGGACATTAACATTGTTGTTTTTAAGCCATTCCCGTGTAGTTTTGTTTTGCAGGAACACAAATCTTCCCCCAAGGTTTTCCTCCAGGGTTTACCAGAATTGGGCTGCATTCATTTTATCCTCTGCCCTCACAAACCTTCCAGGGTCTGCTACAAGGAAATATCCCCACATCACATTGCTGCCACCACTGTACTTCATGGTGGAGATGGTCAGTTTTTGATAATCTGCAGTGTTTGGCTTAAGCCAAATATGGTTTTAGTATGAATGGAAGAAAGCTCCATTTTATTCTCATCAGACTGTAGAGCCTTCTTCCAGCATCCTTCAGTGTTTCCCATGTGCTTTATGACAAACTCTAACCAAGATATGAGGTATTGTGGACACCCTGCTCTAGGCAGATTTACTGTTGTGCCGAACTAGGGTGAGACACACAGTGAAGATGTTGTTTACTCATATTGTGTGTAACTATTTTTAGATTTTACATTTTTGTTAGTTATCGGGTCATCACCTTGAGGAGCTGAAGTTGGTGGTGAAGACAGCTACAGTAAATTGAAAAGGCAAGGCAGCTGTGCACATGCGCATGTCCTAGGCAGTGCATTGGGGTCCCATGGAGTGCTACACAAGTCATCCAAACCTGGATTGAAGGAGGCTTCCTAGCATGAGGTACCAAGCAGTGAGGAAGTGAATAACAGTTAGCAAACCTGTTTCCAGTATGAGTAAAGGGCCCGATAGGGAAATTGTGATTCTTTACTAGAGAGTGGTTGAGGTTGGACTGTCCATGGCTGTATACACATGCACAAGCATGGATTGTGGATTTGAACGAGTGCTAGGTAATTAATTAGAATGGGCTTGGTGAGGCACCTGCTAGGATTGGAAGAAGGCATCCTTCAAGCGTATATAAAAAAGAGAACATGAACATCAGAGATCATCTTTATCGTGTCAGCATTTGAGCACCGTGGTACTCCTAAGATACCTGGCTAAGGACTGGAGGGTGTGCACGTTACTCTTTGATTACCCCTAGAGCTTGTGAGACAGGGGGAAAATGTGGTGAGCCGGGACATTGTTTTAATATGTTTTTTTTTTCTTTTTTAAGAAGTCTTTTGTTCCCTTGAATAGCCTAAGAAAGGGAGAAGGGAAAAGGACTGGGAGTATTCTCGCGTTTTAGTTTTTGTTTTAAGAAGTCCTTGGAGCCTCACCGAGCAGCCTCGACAAGGGAGAAGGGAAAAGGGCTGGAGTTACTGTGTTGCTGTTTGTCTGGAATTTTTCCTTTATTTTTTCGTCTTTGTCCTTGTACATACCTACTGATATTAGATGGACTTGCTAGCTTGATTTTTTCTTTCCACGAATTGCGTACTACAACTTTTTTGAAAATCTGATATTTTTCATATCACTTTGTTTTTAATAAAGGACTGTCTATGTCTGTACAATCTTGTTGTTGTGTCACTCACTCATCCTGGTCTAACCTTGGTGTGACTTCTAGACACTCCTGGTTAGCACAAAGAGATTGTAGCACTTAAGCTTACATTTTAAG
>NW_024380367.1:0-7652 GCF_016835505.1 Polypterus senegalus | reverse complement strand
CCCCCCGGGTCGGGATGCCAAAAGGGAGGTCAGTACAGGAAACATAGTCACGCTTATAGAGCTTAAATGATCTTTAACTGTTGAAGGACTGAGCGATACTCATGATTTATGGCTGAACAAATTGAAACCTCACTCTGCAGGTACAACAGAGCGACAAAACAAATAAATAACAGACTTTTCAGCACAGCCTCCTTGGTAAGTGTAAGCATCCCATAAATTTCCCTCCCAATTAAAAACATACTTCAGAAAGCGATATTTTCCTTTTAAAGATTTATTTCTTCACAGGAGAAATTTAGTCCTTGCTCAACTGTGGCTGAGTCTTTGACTTTCTTTGTTCTAAGTGTCTGATGACCCCAGAGGTTTGCTCCTCCATTAAGGCTGCTGACTGACTTTTTATTTTGCTCCTCTACAGTTACACTGTTAATCAATGGACAGATAGTGCCAGGCTCCATTTTGTTAATCAGTGTCAAACTTCTTGTTGTTAAAGTCTTTTTTAAACAAATCTGTGTCTTTATTTGTAGTAATTCTGATTTACCTGAGAACTTCTCAAAACACTCTCTGCCAGCGCTGTACACAAATAAACCAAATTAAACTGAACTGAATTTGTTCTTTCCAGTTTTGCTTCACTTTTCATCTTCATCAGCCTCGACCACTCCCATATCCTCTTCACACAGCGCCCACAAACTTTGCCCTCAATGCCAAAATAAGCTCACCACCCCATTGATTGTTTTAAAAGGAGGTTGGAGTCTGGAAAGGCATCTGGTTACAAATGTCTGACTTGTATCTCAGAATGGATGAATAGTAATTTTCTCAAGTTAAATAAAGAGAAAACTGAAATTTTAGTGATCAGCAATAATGGATACAATGAGGCTATTAGAAATAAACTGGATACATTAGGATTAAACGTCAAGACGGAGGTAAAAGCTTAGGGATTGTTGACTGTAATCAGAATTTTAAATCACAAAATTAATCAGATCATTAGGACAGCATTTTTCACTTAAGAAACATAAGTAAGTTAGACCTCTATATCACTGAAAGATGCTGAGAAATTAGTTCACGTTTGTTTTCAGTCGACTAGATTACTGTAACGACTCCTCCTCAGGACTACCCAAAAGACACAAATCATTTTTCAACGAAGTGCAGAATGCAGCTGCTAGAATCTAACTAGGAAAAGAAAATCAGAACACATCACACCAGTCTTAGCGTCACTACACTGGTTACCGTAATGGAAGCCGAGAGGGCGTGATATAGCGTTATTTTTAAACTGTTTTCAGATAACGAATAATTTTATCAGATCTCGAGAAAACGAACTTTTTTTTCTCGAGATAACGGAACAATTTTATCGAGATCCTCGAAAACGAACTTATTTTCCGAGATAATGGAATAATGGCAGAAATGGTTTGAAATGCAGAAGAGCAGAACTGTATTGAAACATCGTCACTTTTGTTTAATCAAGGACTGACGCAGGCTGAAATATCTTTATGTCTTAGTTTAGAAAATAACAAGCGTTAAAGGCTCATTTAAGAAGACGGTTAGAAGGCTTCAGTTGTATAGGCGTCGCAATCTAAGCCAGCCTGATGCCATTTGCACCACATCGAGAGCAGTTAACGGGCCCGGGCAACTCACGGATACCTATGATGACAGAGAGATGTCGATTAGCTGGATTAAGAGTCACTAGAGATCTTGTATATGAAATACAATCAATTTTTGGACCCAGAAGGCATTCAGCTAAGGAGCGCAGGAGATTTGAAGAAGGCATTACCTTTGGGGGGACCAAATTCCCTTTGGGCACATGGACAGCTATATAAACCCCACACCTTTTGGTATCGTAACGGATGCATCATGGCTTCTCCGCCATATCATCTGGATGAAGTTAACGCACTAACAGTAAACCTGAAGTGGTTGCAGGTTACTTTATTAGTGCTGTCATTGAGTTGGGGCGCCCAAAAATAATCAGATCCGATCCGGTACTGAAAATGTCCCGTAACGGGACTGTTTTTTTACGTGAGGATGAAAGGGGTACACTTTCTGAACCTGCTATTCTTAAAGGAAAGTACTGCAAATCAGGGGTTGAATGGTGGTGGGATTCTATGGAGGCAAAATGTGGACTACTGGAGAGATTTGTTTCTAGAGTTTCAGCTGTGGAGATTTAAAGGGTCGTGTTGACAAAGGTCTCATTCAGCCTGCTTTCTTGACGCATTCAGGTAGGAGGAACTCGTTTCACACAAACACGCACACCGCACACACACACACACCATAGTAACTTTTGGCTAAGTATACATATGAATTCAAACAAATTACAAGTACCCTTTTACGCTTTAACCATGAGCCCATCAATGTGCCGATTAGGCTTAAATATATAATGCTTCGGCCTTCCTTTTGGGTAAATATATATGTTTCTTTAGCCATACCTATTGATGTAAAGGTGGTGATGATTGAAAGGGTTCACAGCTGGATGGGGACCCAGACTTCAGTGAATAAAATTACCGCTGGAATTGGAGTTAGCTATTCATCACATTATTTGGTAAGCGATCTCAACGCTTTGTAAATTATTGTTAAGTAATTGTGCCAATTTGTTATGTAGGACTTAGTGTTTTTTTTTTTACACTTTACGTTTGTTAAGTTCTCATGCATGCATCATGCAGCTACTGATTCGCAATTTGATCTGCTGTTTAGTGCACCTGTTTCAAGTGGCAGGAAAGTCTAAGACTTGGGGTGTTGGCGTTTGCTGTGTTTAAACTGCGTTTAGAAGACACTTGACTGATCTTTATTTATTTAAGCGAAGAACGTCAAAGTACATTCTTACAGTAAAATCATACATTTTAGGAAATTAACTTGGATTATTTGTGAGTCCTTAATCAGCTTGCTCCTTTTATATTGAACTGACCCAGTGACACAATGATGAACAGTACTCAAAGATAACGTTTAAAAAGCGTCTGTTAAATATGCCCCCGTTTAAGGTTGCCATCAAACTCTGGAAAGAAAGACATTTCAGCTTATAATGAAGACTTTGTAACGCATTACCCTATAATAGCACAATTCTTATATTTTTTTATGGGCTTTTAGAAGTGACTTTTGGTTTTGGCAAAAATTCATGGCAATTTTAAAGTAAATGTGTACATGGCCGACTTATAGTCCTATTCATTCTCAGGTTACCCAGTTCAGAGAGGAGAGCAAGAGCCTATAATGTTAGAACTGGGCTCAAGACAGGGCCTGGACAGGGTACTGGTACATCACAACACATGGGTTCAAGAATGTGGAAGGAAAATGGGTACCGAAAACCCGAGACATAGGGAGAAATATACAGACTCCACAAGACAATCAGGTCTGGATTTGAAACAAATGCTGAATCTGTGGCATAAAAACAATGTGTGCCATGGATCCAAGCTAAAGGGGATAAGCATTTCTTTTACTAGTGAAATTTTCTAAAATTAACAGCATTCACATTTACAGCCTATGTTGACTGCTAAACTGTCTAAGACCTATGGAAATAATATTATGATAAAACAATATAGAATAAATAAAAAAAATACTTGTTTCCTTTTGTAATTTATTTTACATTTCTATAGATTTTAATATTATATGGCAGCCGACAATATTCTTTTTGGGACAATAATTTCTACCTCTGTCTATGTGTGCCTGTGTATTGGGTTGTGCTAGAAGATTAGTAACACATTTGACTAATTTGAATATTTTTGCAGAGGAGTTAGATACTGTGGTCAGGAATGTGGAACAAAAATCGGATCAGGCCAGTGGAGTGGTGCGTGTTATTTCCGACGCAGACCTTTTCTCATGTACCAAGCACCAGAACTTTACCAACTGGGATACCTCATCCAGTTACTATGACAAACTGGATATAATTGTAGAAATGTTTGTATTTGGAAACTGGTATTCCCTGTGATCCAGGATCTTCCCATGAACCCTTTTTTCTAATGGGGAAAAACCATCTTGAATCTGAATTATACTGCTCTTGGGCTGCTAGGCTATAGAGAACTTAGGCTTTGGTAAGAGAAATATTGTCATAACCAGAATAGTTCAGAACTCCCTGATGTACTCACACCAATATACGTAATATATGTCCATAAAGGACTTATACCAGTTTATTTATGTGTGTTTCTTTTAATTTGTATAGTTTCTTTGATTTTTTTCTTGTTTGTTTGCTACCTATGGTTTAACCTTTTGCTATTGATAGATTTCAGGTAATGACTTAAACTTGAAAAATTTAGTTGTACTGAACTTAAGTGTAGTGTATTTTGGGAAAGTTGAAAAATGAATGAATTATAACTGAATGAATTATGACTGTTTTCAGAAAGAGTTCTAATTCAGCTTTAGTTCAATTGTTCAGTTTGTGCAAAAATTGAAATTTAATTCAGTTGCTTTCTGACACTTTTGTAAAGAGCCCAGCTCATTTTGTAAACATGGACATTTTGAAAGAAGCCATGGACATTTAAATGAAGCTTACTATTTGCATAGCTCTGAACACCTGTAAAGAGCTCAATCTACACAAGAAATCTTTATTTAACTTTTTACTTTAATGATATATAATTAATAACTAAGGAACTGGGCCAGCTAGAAACTGACATCTGGGACTGAATAAAGATGCATGAACCCACCCAAATTGTATAATCTTTGTATTACTTATACTAGTTTTATTTGTTGTCATTAGTTATTATGAACATAAACGTTTTTATTTGCTGTCATTATGAAAATAAATCACTTTAAATAAAGCTTAACTCAGTGTCTTTGTCCTATTGCTATTAGGAAGCTCAGTGCTTCAATTGATCATTCTTAGCTACAGCCCTTTAAAGGTACAAAGGACACTTCTTGGAAGCCTTGTATTGGTGGTAAGTTGGGTTGAATTAAAGGTTCAGCAAAGCAGTCTGCCATGGTGGTCTGCAGAGTTGACAGTGAAGGTAACAGGTAACAGATACACAGCTGATATTGACATTTCTTCCTATCCCCCAAGAAAAAAAAACTAAAACTTTAGTTGGTACATTTTGTGTTAGGTGCATACCACAGATGATCTTATAACACAATAAAACACAAATTATTTTTTTTTCCCTTTCTCTATGGTAATGGAGGAGGAAGTGAATTTGAGAACCTTCCCTTTCAGACATCTGAGTGAATTCAAACATGCCCAAAGTGCGTGTTTTTTTACCTCATTTGTTCAATTTCCCTCTTCTTCCTCCACTTTTTTTTTTTTGAAAACCCCATCACTCAATCAGATGAAAATACTATCTACACACTAACACGGTCTTTGGGGGTTTTGGGGTTAAGGATAAATTTTTTGACATTTTAAATCTAAAACAAATTTTTTTAAATTATCCTTACCTATTATTTAAATGATGTCTTTTTAATGTTTTTTTTTTTAAAAAAAAAAGAAATTAAAAAAAAAAACCCTCAAATTTTTTTTTTCCTAACGACATCATATCACAAATAACCTGCCTAAATTTTTGGGTTTTTTTAACAACATTTTTTGGTTTTGAAAAATGTAAACCTGGGAATTTTATGGATAAAACCCCAATGTAATTTGATTGGGGCCCCTACCTAAAAAGTTTTTCCTCCCCTTTAGATTTTTTCCCTTGGAAAAGAATTTTTCTTCCCCATTTTTAAAATTTTTTGTTCACAGTATCATCTTTACTGACAATACTTCGAAGTTGGTCGTTAACCTGTTAATGTTCCCTTTTTATAAACCCTCCCAACCCCGTTCTATTTTTCTTTTTTTGTTCAGATTCTTGTTTTCCCCACCCCTGCTTTGGATTATTTGAACCTTTTTTTGTTAAAGTTGGAATTTTTTTTTGAAAGAGTTTTTTTTTTTCATTTTTTGGGAAACTTGAAGAGACGTCCAATTTCTAAGGCCCCAAAAAATATATTTTTTAAGGTTTCCCCACCCAAAAAACCCCTCCAAAAAGAAAAAAATATTTTATATATATATCAATCAAAGTACTTAACTGTTGGGATACCCCAAAACAAAGTTAAAAGTATTTTTAATTTTTAAAATAAATTTTGGATTCCCCAAACATGCCAGTAAAAAACTAAAAAAAGCACATCGGAAATGGGTTTTGAAAATTCCGAAGCTACTAAGCAGTACAAAAAAAAGCAATTAGAAATTAGAACACTCTGTGAGAACAGGCCTTAAAAAACGGAGTCCTATCCACTTTTTTCCTCCCAAAAAAAAAAAGTGGTTTTGAAGACCCGTCTTCTGTCTACCAATACGGTAGCTTTTAAAAAATTCATGTTCTTTTTTAAAAAAAACTTTTTAATGTTTTTGAATTTACCCTTAAAAGTTTCCCAACTTTCCCCGTGTTCTTGATGGCTCATTTTAAAATACAAGTCTCAATCCACATAATTCCCCCTTTAAATTTGAAAAACTTCAACGTCACCTCTTAACTTCTTTTTTTTTAAATGAAAGGCCATCTTTTAACTTTCCTCATAATTCAACCCCTTTGTCCTAACGCCTGTGGCTTTTCTGGACCCTTTTTAGGTTTGCAGTCCTTTTTGTAGCCTGGAGACCAAACCGCAACAAAGTATCAAGTGAGGCCTCACCAGTGTGTTATAAAGGTTGAGCTTACCTTGACTTGACTAACATAAAGGTCTATATAACCTGACATTCTTTACCCCTTTTAATGGCTTCTGAACACTGTCGGAAGTCGATTAGAGCCCACATGACTCTAAATCCTTCCAAAAATTTCCCCTTTTTTCCCCCCGGGCCATTTGTTTTCCCCTAACTTTTTTAATTCCACTTGGTATCATCTGCAAAACCCAACCCGTTTTTTACTTATATTCCTATCTAAATCATTTTTATTTAAAAACAGCAGCCCAAGCACTGACTCCTGTGGAAACCACTTTAAATGGATTCATAGGTTCTCCATCATTGTCTGAGTCAATTCTGCACCCACCTAAAAAAAATCCCCAAACCCCCCCTTGTAATTTGATGCCCAACCTCTCAGAACCAAATTTTTTTAAAGTCCGATTAATCTACTGCCCACTTTGTCATAACCTTTTTTGCCCCTTAAATTCCAAATGTTTGTAAAACCCCAAATTCCCCCTTCAACCCCTGCTACTGTTCAGAACTCCTGTCCTTCCGTTTGCTAATCTTATCCAAAATTCTTTCCCTTAATCTTCCGGGTGCTGTTAAAAAAATTATAGTTGGGATCTTCCCACCCTTTTTATACAATAAAGTATTTATTTTCCCGTCCTTTGGGAAACTCCGTCAAATGACTTCCAAAAATTTGTCAAGGGGGGTTTTTAAATGTACCACTACCTCCCCAAGAAACAGGATAAATATTTTTTTCCGGGGTTTGTTTGATTTCATCTTATTTAACTGAGCAGCACTTCTCCCCTAAAATTTTCCCAAACCCCCGTACCTCCCTTGTAGTCGTTTACCTCTGGGAGGATATCTACTTGCTCACTTTTAAAACCCAGAAAATGTGAGATTTGGGCATCCCCTATTTCACTGTCTGTATCTTTTAATTCCCCCTTTTACCCACTTTACCTTCCTGACTGTTTTTCTTTATGTAAAAAATTTTTTCTCTTTTTCTTCGCTTTTCCTCTCCAACTGTCTTTTTTGCCTCCCCCGATTCCTTTTTAAAGGTTCCCCCATGTTCTTTAGCTAGATTACATTGTAGCAACTTAAAGTAAAAACTATAAAG
>NW_024380366.1:0-34939 GCF_016835505.1 Polypterus senegalus | reverse complement strand
TGCCTGAGGTTAGAGTCTTAACATTGGGCTGTTTCCGTTTTAAGTTAGGCTGGGGAGGGTTGTGGTCCTTTATCCTGCCCGAGGTTAGTGTCTTAACCTAGGGCTGTTCCCTAAGTTTTAGGTTTAGGTGGGGAGGGTGTCGATCCCACTCCCCAATAACAGGGGTTTTAAAATCCGGGATAGACCCAAGGTCCATGAGGATAAAACAGTTCCCTATCAGGAAAAGGTCATTAACCTTAGGGCCCCTGGGATTTTAAGGTTAGAATTGGGTGGGTTAATTGATCATTTTGATTTTTGTCCCTACAGGAGGCCCACTGGAGATTCCAAACGGACCAGAATGGAAGACCAATATGAAGAACAGAGATGGAAGATCAGAGAGAAGAACTGAGGAATAAAGAAGACCAAAAAGGTAAGTAAGAATCGGTAAGTATATTATAAGATTTTTGAAATTGATGAAAATAATCTATTATCTTGCTCCCAAGAGAATCCATTTGAAAACCTTCAAATCTGAGAAGATCCTGTAAGGTTTGTTCAAGGAATATGACCCTCAAAGAATACTGAAAGATTGAAAGAATTGTTCAAAGTACAAGAAGAATTTAAAGAATTCAACGGAATTTCCGTAGGACAGAACTAGAAGAAGAGTTTAAAGAATTCAACGAATTTCCGAAGGACAGAACTAGAAGAAGAGGAGTTTGAAGAGAAATAGACTGAAAATTGTGAAGAAGAATTGGGTTACGGTCATCATGTTGAAAAGGCAATCACAATACCTTTGGTTTGGTTTTTTGATTTCCTGCAACCATCTATATATATAATAATTACTAAGGCAAGACAACCATGAAAAGCATGCCGGAAGGGCGTGGATTCACTAAGTCGTGACAAGTGAGACACCTATGGCTACTACAGGAAGGAGCCACGCCCACCAACCTCAAGACCATTGATACTATTTACAACTTGCAGGGCCACGCCCACCAACTGGGACGCGATGACACAGAAAAATGGCGCCATTAATGTTGCTGTCGAGAGGCCACATGCAGTGCAGGTCAGGTTAATGCCATGTACCCACGCTGACTATTCATAGAGGCATGTTCTCGCTGAGGTGAATTGCCATATGCAGCGTAGGAAACGGTTTCTGAGGGTATCCCATGGGATCCTTAAAACAATCCTTTAAAACTGAGGTTAAAGCACAATGAAGGAATCAGTCTTTAAAACCAAAGCCCTGTGCCTCTGTTCTCATACCGCCTCACCTGCTTCACCAATGCAGGCCCTGCAACAGTCGAGACGCCTGTCAGCAGCATGCCTCTCTGTGCCTGACCGGTTCACACAGAGGCAGCGCAAGAGAAAGCCGCCAGAGACAGACAGAGGCACACACACAGGCAGCTGGTGGGTGGCTCTCCGTGAGTTTCTCTTGCGAGCGGACACTGACCAGGGCGGTGCGATGCTTCGAGAACGAGGCTGGACACGCTTTAGCATCGGGCACATGAGCAGGCAGTGTGTATGCTTCGAGCGAGGGTGGACGCAGGACCATCTAGGAAAAATCATGTCGCGGATGTGATTCGCTGTATGCAGTGTGTAAACAGTTTGTTTGTCGCAGATGTGAATCGCTATATGCAGCGCGTGTAAAACTGTTTGCGCAGGGTATCCCATGGGATCATTAAAACATTCCTTTACAACTGAGGTTAAAACACAATGAAGTGAGCAGTCTTTAAAAACGAGTTTTGGTCACGACGACCCACTCACGCAGCATAGCAAAGTGCTGTACACGCTACATACAGCACAGATCTGCTTACATAAACATGCGCCTTCTTAGATGCTCCTGCACTTCTCTACACACCCCTCCCACTCCTACGCCGCACGGACGATTGTGTGTTGGTTCGTTCGCGTGCATTGTTACAATGTTGCTTTTCTTGCTGATTAATTACATTACCGATTTTGCCAATGTTAAATTTTCTCCTGTGCTTAAAATTATTAAAACCAATCTGATTATTATGCGCGATGGTACACCTGCTGGTTGGCTAGTTGTTTTTTATTCTTACATTGATTCTGATGAAATATTGATTTTTTGACTTGTTCCCATAGCTGTTTTCCTCTCCCAGTCTTTTTCTGCTCATTTTCATATTTGAAGACATAATTCATTGATGTACACAGCAGACACTCTCACTTTACAATGCTGGCTGAAGACTTAGGACTTAGTCTACCTATAACCTGATTAGAGCTGCTGATTAGCTGTGCATACTGCATCTCTGTATGTTAGTCATTTGAATTTAAAATATAAAAAACACAATAATTATTAAAAATCCTCTACTCAATTTCTTCTCTTGGTATCTTGATATGACACTTAGGGCCAGCTGTCCTCCTGCCCATTAAAAATTCATCTGAGATACTGGGAGCATTGGAATCATTGAATGGAACGATTCAATCAACAAATCGGAGGGCACAGCCCAGACTCTGCTACAGAATGCCCAGGAGGGGGTGGGCGCCTAGTTGGCTGAGACCCCCAATGATTTGATTTTCTCTCTTACAATGAACTGTGGACTCCCCAGAGATTTATTTTATCCAGGGATGCTGCTGACTGGAGTTTTGATTTTCCTTTCCTCTGTTGTCATCTGGCCATGTTCAACCAATAATTGACCTACTTGATGTTAACTTCAAGTGTGGCTTGGGCTTAAAATTGTATGTAAGTATGACTAAGTTGGAGTAGAGCTCAGAGTGACGTTTAATAATCCGCTTTACTGTGAAAAGCTTGAATAACCTCTTTGAACAGTATTCTGCTAGTGGATAGAATAACATTACACTGCCAAAAATCTTGCGCTTTTAACACTCTAAGCCAACTCATTCCATATTCATGACTAGTGAGTCTTCAACCAAAACATAAATGGCATGAAAATGAGAAGCTGTAAAGCCAGTTTTAGCACAAAGTGAAACTGAACCAAATATTTAAATCAAGTGATAGTGATGACAATGTGAATTGGTCATCAGATGTTGACACAGAGAGTGTAACTGATGCATATGGCACTATACGACCGAACTGCCATAATAGCCTGAAGATTCATTATGGTTCCAATAGGTGTGAGACAAAAGACAAAATGATTGCGATCGAGTAGAATGACAGGAAAGATATATTAGCTCCCTAAACACTGTTCACAATGCCGCAAATGCCTTTTGTGTCAGGGAAAATGTGGAAGTCACTAAGCCTTGCACTGCGGCAGTCACTGATAACACAAGGCCTGGTGATCAGGCACTGATATGCTACCCTCTTAAGCACTGGTAACAGAAAAATATTATAATAAAATTGTGCACAGAAACACACTACTACTGTCATGATTATGACGTTGGGATATATGCATTGGTGGCTTTTAAAACATATTAAATAAAGGACATGTACTATTTCTGCATTATTACAGCAGTGCACACTACACATACCTTTCCTACTTTATATATGTTGACGTTTTGTATTTACATGTTTCTGTTAAAATGTTTTTCTTATTGAAAAACATTTCATGTTTTCACTTTTAAATGACTTTGTTTTGTTGTTGGTTTAAACAAATCTGTGTTTTTATGCGTACTCATTATGTACTGTAAAATGTATACTTGCAGTTTACCTGAGTACTTGTCACACTGATTGTACCTTAACTCAGTGAAGAGTGCTATACAAAAGTAAAATGAAATGAACTGAGTTAAGAGTGGTCCCCTTCCTGAGGAGTACTTTGGCATACAATGCACAATGATGTGTGGTTGAACACAATGTAAGTAAGAAGAGCAGGTTGTAAAGAATTTCCTTTACTTTTGACTGGTGTGAACTTTGCTTTATAATTCCAATTCATGTTGATTTTCCAGAGTACTGTGGTGCAGCGTGCCACTGAATGTGATAAACTCTTTTCACAGTATAGTGATATAGCTATTTATAGGCTTACTTGTGTTTTTTTTTGTATTAATTGCTATCAACAATATGGGCACACTTACCCTGAGGGAGGAGGAGACGTGTTGTATCACCAGAGGAGATTGGGCTTCTCAGCAGTTTGGGTCTGGCGGTGTCCATGGCACACAAGACCTGATTCATGAAGCATTGCAGGAAACGTAAAACATCTGATCAGCCAAAGTCCATGACCTGTCTTACTATGCCACTGTTGGGGAAAGGAAAAAGAGGCAGTGCACTGACTTGTTAAAAAGAAGCCACCCAAATCTGGTAAAGTCCCAGGCAAAAGTTTAAAAAGGGCCAGTAGTACTTACCAGAGAGAGGAAATGGCTTGCAGAAGAGAGGAAGAGAGAGGCAGTTCCTTATGGAGCGCGCTCCAGTGACTGCCTCTGTAAATAGGAGAGTTCTGGGAGGAGGAGTCAGCACAGTGTGAGTAACATCGCTCTGTGTTCCCTGATTGGGCGCCACAATCCCCTTCGGTATATAAAACAGAGGAGTGGACAGTAGAGGTCGTCTTTTGACCGGGTTGGGTGTCCGACTTACCTTCAGAAAGAACACAGAATGAAGGTGGAGGGGTGACCGTGAGTTAGAGCCTGTATATGTGGATAGTGCTGACTTTAACAGTGTTTTTTTCCTTCTTTAATATAAATAGTATAGATTTATTTTTATTGATCTTTACAAGAGAAGTAATAAGGATATTTGTTTTGTATATAGTTTTTTCTTTCTTTTTTCTTGATTATTGCTTCGGATGAAGGAGGTAGAAGATATATTTCTTTTTGGTGTAAATAATTCATAATTGTTTTTTTTTCTTTTCCTTTCCAGAACTTAAGTGGCATAGGAGGAAAGAATTGTATTTTTGTAACTATTTGCTTTTTGTTGATTTTGTTTCCAGTTTTGCTGTATATATGTTATTAGGACTTTGTTTTTTATTTAATGACGTCAGGTCATTTTGATTTAGAATTCTGTTTTTCACTTTGTTAGATTGCAGCACTTGTAAATAAAGAATGCTAGTTTTTCACTTTTGTAATTTTGTGTCTGTGTCTCTCTGTTCTCAACATCAATACAAGAAAAACTACAAGAGCCCAAAGTGTAGCATGGTGCCAGTTCCCACTATGCGGGGTCTAACAAACACTCAAGAGAATGAGGGAAGGCTATGTAGAGGAGATGAGACCAGCATAAGAGAGTGCAGGAATAGACCACATAAGGCTTGTATTCCAAGTTTGAAACCTAAAAAAATAAATGTGAGGGTCGCCAAGAGTAAGCTAAGGAGTGCAAAGACTGTGTAGTCTGTACCACACTGGGAGGTTGAAACAACATCACCTGGTCTGCTGAATTCCAAGTCCTAGACTGGACTGTGTGTCCCCAAATCACTTAGTCATGTGTGTGTGTGGACTAAAATAGATTTCTCCACCCATGCGCTTTATAAAGAAGCAATGACAGGTTCTATTTAAACTAGAGAGTGAGCCAGCATGACAGTCCAAGATAAAACCATTGTTAAGAAATGTGGGAGAGCGCAGCTTGGAGCTGGACAGAGTGTGTGTGTGTGTGTCTTTGTGCTAACAAGTAACATGTGGATACAGTTAACCCTGGAAACAAAAGTGAGAAATGAATCTTTACCCTCACCTGGCTACAATTCATTCTCATTCGATTCACTATTCACATATCAAAAATCAACTGCTTTATACAGCAAACATTTAAAGTTTTCCATAAAATACCTAAACTGAAACACATGAAACAGCCTAAAAACCTTATATACAGTAGAGTAGCACATTGTCTAAACATTTATTGAATAACAAATATTCTTACTGTCAAATTCTAATAATATATTAGAGTGTGTAAGTAAGGGATTTGTTTACATGCACATATTAGCCACTGATTGTGTGCCAAATAAAAAACATGATGGAGTTAATCACCTCTGCCATGATAACACAGCCTCAGACGACTGTCTCTTCTGCCCACCATAGCTACTATCTAATTGCCAAGTTCATGTACTGACAGTTAAGGGATCAGGAGACGAGACATACACTAAAAGTCAAGGCAAAGTTGTTACCAAAACTCAGACTGATCCGTGTTAATCGAAAAGTACAACAAGCAACCTCGAATGGCAGGGAAGTTGTTGTCCAAATGAAGTGCAACACCAACACTGTTTTAATCCTAATCTTGGATACTCATAGGATACAAGCGACAACCTTTATATGGTCACTATAGTGATATCACCCTCTGCACAATTCCAGTGCTTTCTGGGTAAAACTGTCAATTTAAACCATGATGCTGTAATGGAGATGGCAGTGCCCACAATAATACAATATGGTGTTGTGAGATAACAATACAAAATAACTTTTTCCAGCAGCTTTCAATGAACAAACTAATAGAAAAAACTAATTTGAGTAGAAAACTCCCCAAAATGAAAGTATAAATATGAAAAAAATGTAAGTACAGTAAATTCCAGATTATAGCAGCTCTACAACAGTTTGTGTGTTCCTCATACTGTTTTCATGCTTTATCTTGTTTTTCAGGTTCAGAATTGCACAAAAATACTCAACAATGTTCCTCTACACACACTTTATTCTTTAACTTGAAAAAAACAACATTGGGGTCTTTTAAAAACAGACTGCAAACAAGACAAACTTCACTTGTTTCTCCACTCATCTCTTCCTGGAAACGAAAACAATTCTCAGGCACTTCCTTCAGCACTATTGAGCTCTGTGAACAGGACAGAAAACTCCGCCGGGCAGTGGAACTAACATACAGCATACTGTGGAGCTTTACAGGCTTCTGCTAATGGGAGACATGCGACTTTTCAGCAATGATCCTGCAACTGTGATAGCGCCACCTGTCTAAAAGTGTGCTTTCTCTGTAATTGAATCAGCTCAAGAAAAGGAAAGTGCAACCCAATCACTTACAACATTATCTTTTTTACATTTATTGAAGGATCAAAGAGTATCCAGCATTTTAGCTCATGGGGGCATCACTGTATAACATGGCATATATATGGCCACATGAGTCCCTCTGTGGTGAAGTTTAGCTTAATCAGTGTTTGTAGTATTAAATCGTTTTGTGCCGGCACATTGAGCATATTAGTGTCCTTTGTGATTTTTCTGTAACGCTTAAGTATGTTAAGTTTCTTTGTTCTGGTATGCTTTTGGTTTTAATCAGTTTTACATTTCCGTTTTTATTAATATTAATAATAATTATCATTATTCTTTGCATTTCTATAGTGCTTTTCTCACTACTCAAAGCGCTTAGCGATTGCAGGTTAAGGGCCTAGCTCAAGGGCCCAACAGAGCAGAGTCCCTATTGGCATTTACATTGTTTTGCCTTTGTCTCTAGATTTTGGTCTCACACAGCAAACTAAAAATCATCAGTACCCCAAACTCCAGAAGCAGGCTTTTTGCCCTGCATAGGCTCAACAAAAAGATTTAAAGGGCTTAATATTCAAAACTTAAGAACAGGAAGGGGTGAAGCTAAAAAATGTTCCTTTATATTTAAAATTTTATTAAACAGAAATTACACCACAAAACAAATAAAAAGTAACCAAAATTCATCTGTAATCTAAAAATGTTAACCATAAACACAAGAAATTAATAAAAATCTATAAGAAAAGAGAACTTAGAGCAGCAAAATCCAAAACAGAACCAAATGAAAGAATGTAGCAAAGCAATGCAGCCTTTGCAGGCTTATAAAATTCTGGGGAAAGTCCCCCAGCTTTAGCATTAGAGGACCCCCCCTTTGGCTCAGTGTAGAGGCAAGAAGACATATAGGATAGCTACATATAATTGATATCATACAATAATATCAAAACAAATCTTGTTAAGAAGTAATAAATAAATATAAAATAAAACCTAAGATCATTAAGAAAACAAAGAAGAGATCCTTAAATCAAGTAAGAACCCTTGGCTACAACCTAACAGCTCCTTTGGAGATAGTTAATGGTAGTCAGGCACTCACATCTGTTCATCTAGGGATCAATTCTTGCAAATTTGTTGCCTCCAAAATGATCTTCTAGTTCAAGGCCAGTGGTAGAGCTAGCCTGGCCTTTTAGAACATGTGCTGTATTTGTTCATTGACTCCACTCCATGTTTTGTGATTATTTTCTTTTTTATGTTTACTTGCGGTGACATCAAAAAAAAAGTATACATTAATCTTAATATTACTTTTAATGGCAAAGACTGTGAAGGATAAAGTGATGCAATGCTGAGATATTGTGTTGATTTCAGAGTATGCAGATTACTAAATCAAATATTTTGTTGGATGAAGTTTGAGTGGTCAGAGATGCAAACTGACTTTTTAGGATTAGACACAAGAGGAGTGAAATGAAGCAATGATCAGTACACAGAAAAACTATTTGCTGATTTCCCAAAACAAAATATTACCAAAAAAATCACTGTTTAGAACTAAATTAATTCTTTCTTAGTGATTTATCGGTTTCTTTTGTTTATTTTGTTGAGTCTTTCCTTGACATTTATAAGTTCAGACTTCTCACTGCATAACCACCAAGAAACATCCAAGCAACCAGAAAAGCTTTGTGATGGCATTTGAATTGAAAACCAGACTTTATACAATCCCTAAAAAGGAAATGCTCTCTTCAAAAAGAATTATAACAAATTATTGTTTAAGAATTTAATACAGCAATTTCCTTTCCTCGAATGAAAGTTTGCTCGACTGACTGACCTATACTTGTACCAAGACTGCAATTTCTATGTAGGACTTTCAAACTCTGACACCCAAGAAACAAATAAATACCAATTTATTGCTTTTCACTTGGAAAGGTGTGCTCTATGGACACATCTTCACACAGTGACATTCAGACTTTACTGTTAAAAAAGTGGAATCTCATATGATCACATGACTCTTTTAAGCAGAAGAGTTTTTTTAGAAGCCTCCACATTGCTTTATGTCACTGCGCATGCATTAATAGTAACACATCACAAACAGCATACTAAAGAGTCAGAGATTCCCGATCAGAAAATGTCTTAAAAATAAAGGAAAGATTATATTAATAATTATTAAGTAAGGATTTTTTGTTAACAAAAAGAAAAAGGAAAAATGCTAAAGAACACTAGAAAGAATAGCAAGGAATTTAGATATACCTGAACTACTAAATATATAAACCCCCCAAAATCATAAGGAAAATTAAAAGGAAACCCTGAAAGTTGCTTAACACTAGAACAGAAGAGAGGGACACTAAATTCTAGACTCAAGAACACTAAGAAAAGAGAAAACATTTCAGAACAAAATACAGATTCAAAACCTATCCTGAATACCAAAGCTGCAGTCTTCAGTCCACAACTCTTTCCTTAATAACTATTTTACTTGAGGAGTAATGATATTTACTATCATATGTCTCCATCAATTCCGATATTCTTTTGTTATTGTTTTTAGTTCAAAGTCAGATTTTCTGTGCCTATCAGGGCCTAATAATGCCTTTTATTGAACCAACTGTTTCTTGACATAAACTTTTTCCTGCTTGTTCATATTGGCATGCAAAAATAATTGAATTTTATAGATTTACTTTCTATTTATATAGATCCTTGCTCAAATCTCTTATTTGTTGCTTATTTTGTCAATACAGTTAAGTAATTTTAAAAAATCTTTGTGGTTTACAGCAAAGGCTAAAGAGAAACAGAAATACCATAATGATATATGAAAAAGGGAATTCCAGATTAAAAGCATCTATTGATTTTACTTACTCCAGCCTTTAGATGTAATAAATTAATTTTGTTGAAAGCACAGCAGGCTCATGGCATTAGGCCCAGGTTTATCCTCGAGCCTCAGAAGCAGTACGAAGTGCTTTTCCACAGAGTTGCCACTTTATTTGGTACTCGTCCTATTTAATGACTGCTCAATCAGAGATATCATACGTGCAGAAAGTGGGTAAGTGAAAGCCAATGGATTAAATGGAATAAGGACTAAAAACAGAAAGACGGTCACTGAATAAACAGGAACATTTACTGTAGGTTGGGGTACACTATAAACAGGAAGGGCCCTCCCTGTAGGGGACACTAGTTGTATAGCAGGAATGCTTCTTTTCCACAGTGAACATCAAGTTCTATAATGTTCTATGTGATGGCCACACTTTGGTTAAGAGTTAAGATCACTTTAAGAGAGGCCCACTGAATCAATAGGTTAATTTAAAGGGCAAATCCAGTTACGGACACATTCAGGAAGTCCTGGAGACAGTAGCAAAGGAAGGAGTGAAGACAAAACCAATGGCAATTATGAACAATGCCGACACACTAACACTGAGTATTTTCAGCCAATGAATTTTTCAGCAGAAGTGTGCCCAGAAATGCTACTGGGACTCTTTTATGTTAACCTCACTGGGACTGAAGTCAGAACTCTACTTTCATTTTGGTGTATTTTTTGTGTGTATTTGTTTGTTATAATCATAGTTTTGCACATGTTCACACTAGTGGCTTATTCATATTTACTATTGGTATATAAGATATTGGCTTCATTCATGTGAACTCTATTGACTCGTGTGTGAACTACAGTGGTGTGAAAAACTATTAGCCCCTTCCTGATTTCATATTCTTTTGCATGTTTGTCACACAAAATGTTTCTGATCATCAAACACATTTAACCATTAGTCAAATATAACACAAGTAAACACAAAATGCAGTTTTTAAATGATGGTTTTTATTATTTAGGGAGAAAAAAAATCCAAACCTACATGGCCCTGTGTGAAAAAGTAATTGCCCCCTGAACCTAATAACTGGTTGGGCCACCCTTAGCAGCAATAATTGCAATCAAGCATTTGAAATAACTTGCAATGAGTCTTTTACAGCGCTCTGGAGGAATTTTGGCCCACTCATCTTTGCAGAATTGTTGTAATTCAGCTTTATTTGAGGGTTTTCTAGCATGAACCGCCTTTTTAAGGTCATGCCATAGCATCTCAATTGGATTCAGGTCAGGACTTTGACTAGGCCACTCCAAAGTCTTCATTTTGTTTTTCTTCAGCCATTCAGAGGTGGATTTGCTGGTGTGTTTTGGGTCATTGTCCTGTTGCAGCACCCAAGATCGCTTCAGCTTGAGTTGACGAACAGATGGCCGAACATTCTCCTTTCAGGATTTTTTGGTAGACAGTAGAATTCATGGTTCCATCTATCTATTCCAGGTCCTGAAGCAGCAAAACAACTCCAGACCATCACACTACCACCACCATATTTTACTGTTGGTATGATGTTCTTTTCTGAAATGCTGTGTTCCTTTTACGCCAGATGTAACGGACATTTGCCTTCCAAAAAGTTCAACTTTTGTCTCATCAGTCCACAAGGTATTTTCCCAAAAGTCTTGGCAATCATTGAGATGTTTCTTAGCAAAATTGAGACAAGCCCTAATGTTCTTTTTGCTTAACAGTGGTTTCGCCTTGGAAATCTGCCATGCAGGCCGTTTTGCCCAGTCTCTTTCTTATGGTGGAGTCGTGAACACTGACCTTAATTGAGGCAAGTGAGGCCTGCAGTTCTTTAGACGTTGTCCTGGGGTCTTTTGTGACCTCTCGGATGAGTCATCTCTGCTCTTGGGGTAATTTTGGTCGGCCGGCCACTCCTGGGAAGGTTCATCACTGTTCCATGTTTTGCCATTTGTGGATAATGGCTCTCACTGTGGTTCGCTGGAGTCCCAAAGCTTTAGAAATGGCTTTATAACCTTTACCAGACTGATAGATCTCAATTACTTCTGTTCTCATTTGTTCCTGAATTTCTTTGGATCTTGGCATGATGTCTAGCTTTTGAGGTGCTTTGGGTCTACTTCTCTGTGTCAGGCAGCTCCTATTTAAGTGATTTCTTGATTGAAACGGTGTGGCAGTAATCAGGCCTGGGGGTGGCTACGGAAATTGAACTCAGGTGTGATACACCACAGTTAGGTTATTTTTTAACAAGGGGGCAATTACTTTTTCACACAGGGCCATGTAGGTTTGGATTTTTTTTCTTCCTAAATAATAAAAACCATCATTTAAAACTGCATTTTGTGTTTACTTGTGTTATATTTGACTAATGGTTAAATGTGTTTGATGATCAGAAACATTTTGTGTGACAAACATGCAAAAGAATAAGAAATCAGGAAGGGGGCAAATAGTTTTTCACACCACTGTATGTTGCTTTGTATACATATACTGCTGTTTTGTGCAAGAACTTATTCTGATTTGCACTTTTATCACTGGTTCACCTGCATTTTCTATCTGGTTACATATTATCCATGTTGGTTGTGTTCCTCTACAAATCCTGCTGGTTTGAGGTACACACTCAGCCGCAGCCTTTTGTATGAGCTATATTAGTTTTCCATGCAAAAAATATTAGTTGTTTGTGTAATTTTGGGCACCAAAAGACAACATCACAAGTAAACTGTTTGTACCACATGTTGAGTTACTTCCATATTTATGTGAGAACTCCCTCCATAGTTCACTGCAATTTTGTCTTTCGTGAGGAAACCATACCATTTGGGGTAAAAGATTGTTGCAGAAGTGGACAAATGCTGAGCTATCACACACAGCTGGTCAACTTTTGTGGTGATCATTGAGGCGATCGTGACCTCCAGCTTGAACTGCTTGTTTCAGTCCTCATCGAGCTCTGCAGGTGGAGTAGCAAAGTCGGTGGTGCTGGCTCATGGTGGGTAGTTGGCACCGAGGAGAATAAGGCCATTTTCAGTTTTAATTAACCTTCTGAAATCAAAGAGGTCTCCTGTCCTGACTCACTTGCATTTTCACTCCCACTTTTTCTCTCGGCTAGAGGTGATGCTGCGGCGTCAGGTCCCAGGAGATCCATTCTTTCGCTTATCTGTTCCACGTCAGTCTCTGCCAGGCCGTATCGTGAACTCGAACTTGAGGCCTGTTTAGACTTAGGTGAAACTTTAGCTGTCTGATCCGTTTCTTTCTGAGCCTCTTTTCTGCCAGTCATGGTTATATATCCTTGCATATGTTATAATCAAAGTCCTTCAGGTTGAGTAAATACAGGATACATTGGGGTGATAAAAAAAAGGGAAAATAACACCACTGTTAACGGAGTTCTGTCTCAGATGTACATCTCCCGAAATGAACAAGACCAACACTTTTAAATTGGCTTCATCTCAAAATATTAGGGTTTTCTGTACAAAAATTGCATGTATAAGCTATTTTACAATGTGTATGTAAGTTCAAGATGCAGATCAATGCTCAACCACTTTCTTGGCTTGAAGAATTCTTTAACTTTTTAGGCTTTTATTTTACTGGCGACCATTGCCCATACAGTTCTATTAAAAAAGTGCCAGTGGTTGCCACATATTTTTAAAAATGTATAGAAATCACTTAACTTCAGGATACAACTTTGCATGTTTGTGAAGAAATAACTTTGACTTGAAAATGAACAAACTTATTATTTAATTGTGTCTAAATAATGAGTAGAGCAGACTTCTGAGCAAACGACACTGAATGTTAAAAGGCTGGAGCAACTTTACTGTCAGTCCCACTAACATGCTCATTAGTAAATAATGTCTTAAACACTTAGAAAAGTGGAATGAAGATCATTATGATGATAATGAAATAAAAACACAAAATTATTCCCATGCAACATACAGTGCATCCGGAAAGTATTCACAGCACATCACTTTTTCCACATTTTGTTATGTTACAGCCTTAATCCAAAATGGATTAAATTCATTTTTTTCCTCAGAATTCTACACACCCCATAATGACAACGTGAAAAAAGTTTACTTGAGGTTTTTGTAAATTTATTAAAAATAAAAAACTGAGAAATCAACAACAACATTTATTTCTATAGCACATTTTCATACAAACAGTAGCTCAAAGTGCTTTACATAATAAAGAATAGAAAAATAAAAGACACCATAAGAAAACAAAATAAATCAACATTAATTAACATCGAATAAGAGTAAGGTTCAATGGCCAGGGGACAGAAAAACAAAAAACTCCAGACAGCTGGAAAAAATAAAATCTGTAGGGATTCCAGACCATGAGACCGCCCAGTCCCCTCTGGGCATTCTACCTAACATAAATCAAACAGTCCTCTTTGGATTTAGGGTTCTCACGGAAGGGCTTGATGATGATGATGGTCACGTAGACTTCTGCCTTTTAATCCATCCATCATTGTTGGAGCCTCATGAAGCTTTGAGTAGGTGGAGGTGGTGCAGGCCACCACCACAAAGAAACCGGAAAAAAGAAACAGAATAGAGAGTAGGGGTCAGTACAGATTTTAGAGCCACCATGAATAGTTATTATGAGGAAATTGAACATATAGAGTATCAGGATTAAGTTAAATTAAGTTAAATTGAAGTTATAGAAAGGCCATGTTAAAGTAATATGTTTTCAGCAGTGTTTTAAATTGCTCGACTGTATTAGCCTGGCGAATTCCTATTGGCAGGCTATTCCAGATTTTAGGTGCATAGCAGCAGAAGGCCGCCTCACCACTTCCTTTAAGTTTTTTTCTTGGAATTCTAAGGAGACACTCATTTGAGGATCTGAGGTTACGATTTGGAATATAAGGTGTCAGACATTCCGATATATACGATGGGGCGAGATTATTTAAGGCTTTATAAACATAAGCAGAATTTTAAAGTCAATCCTGAATGACATAGGTAACATTAAAACTGGAGAAATGTGTTCGGATTTTCTTTTCCTAGTTAGGATTCTAGCAGCTGCATTCTGCACTAGTTGCAAATGATTTATGTCTTTTTTTGGGTAGTCCTGAGAGGAGTGCGTTACAGTAATCTAGTCGACTGAAAACAAACGCGTGAACATGAAATCACATGTACATAAGTATTCAGGGCCTTTGCTCAATACTTTGTCGATGCACCTCTGGCAGCAATTACAGCCTCAAGTCTTTTTGAATATGATGCCACAGGCTTGGTACACCTATCCTTGGCTTCTCAGTTTTGTCCATTCCTCTTGCAGCACCTCACAAGTTCCATCAGGTTGGATGGGAAGCGTCGGTGCACAGCCATTTTAAGATCTCTCCAGAGATGTTCAATCGGATTCAAGTCTGGGCTCTGGCTGGGCCACTCAAGGACATTCACAGAGTTGTCTTGAAGCCACTCCTTTGATATCTTGGCTGTGTGCTTAGGGTCGTTGTTCTGCTGAAAGATGAACCATTGCCCCAGTCTGAGGTCAAGAGCTCTGAAGCAGGTTTTCATCCAGGATGTCTCTGCACATTGCTGCAGTCATCTTTACCTTTATCCTGACTAGTCTTGCAGTTCCTGCCACTGAAAAACATCCCCACAGCATGATGCTGCCACCACCACCATGCTTCACTGTAGGGATAGTATTGGCCTGGTGATGACCGGTGCCTGGTTTCCTCCAAATGTGACGCCTGGCATTCACACCAAAGAGTTCAATCTTTGTCTCATCAGACCAGAGAGTTTTGTTTCTCATGGTCTGAGAATCCTTCAGGTGCCTTTTGGCAATCTCCAGGCGGGCTGCCATGTGCCCTTTACTAAGGAGTGGCTTCTGTCTGGCCACTCTACCATACAGGCCTGATTGGTGGATTACTGCAGAGATGGTTGTCCTTCTGGAAGGTTCTCCTCTCTCCACAGAGGACCTCTGGAGCTCTGATAGAGTGACCATCGGGTTCTTGGTCACCTCCCTGACTAAGGTCCTTCTCCCCCAATCGCTCAGTTTAGATGGCCGGCCAGCTCTAGGAAGAGTCCTGGTGGTTTCGAACTTCTTCCACTTACGGATGATGGAGGCCACTGTGCTCACTGGGACCTTCAAAGCAGCAGACATTTTTCTGTAACCTTCTTCTGATTTGTGCCTTGAGACACTCCTGTCTCGGAGGTCTACCGACAATTCCTTTGATTTCATGCTTGGTTTGTGCTCTGACATGAACTGTCAACTGTGGGACCTTATATAGACAGGTGTGTGCCTTTCCAAATTATGTCCAATCAACTGAATTTACCACAGGTGGACTCCAATTAAGCTGCAGAAACATCTCAAGGATGATCAGGGGAAACAGGATGCACTGGAGCTCAATTTTGAGCTTCATGCCAAAGGCTTTAAATACTTATGTGCATGTGCTTTCTCAATTTTTTTATTTTTAATAAATTTGCAAAAATCTCAAGTAAACGTTTTTCACGTTGTCATTATGGGGTGTTGTGTGTAGATTTCTAAGGAAAAAAATGAATTTAATCCATTTTGGAATAAGGCTGTAACATAATAAAATGTGGAAAAGTGATGCGCTGTGAATATTTTCCAGATGCACTGTATATAAATACAGGCGACCCTTGATATACGACCGGCCTGACATGCGAACAACTTGATTTACGACCAACATCTTGCATTGCGACCCGAATGCGGTCACATGTATCCACTTGTGCTATTGTAAACAAACAGCCGAGTGTTCGGAAGTGTCAGTCGGAGCCGAGATACATGTGTTTGTGGATGTAATTTCGGTCAGTGCAGTGATTTATCTATATATATAATTCACTAAGACCATGGCAAGCAAGACGCATAATTGCTAAGGAAGGAAGAGAAGGTAACGAAGGTAAAGAAAGTGATTGTTAAGGGATGTTAGCTAGCGGGCTGGCGCGGCACATGATGATGTCATCAGGCTGAGTCAGCACCAGCTTGCTTTGGAGTGTATTATTACAGCAGTTCACAACACGGCCAGCTTTGAACTGAGTGCTCGTCTACTGTCATTAATAACTTGAGAAATAGCGATCACAATTGAAACGAAGAAGGAAATTGTGCGGAAATATGAGAGTGGTGTTCGTGTGACCGATCTCACTAATATGTACAGCATGTCGAAATCCACCATCTCGATAATTTTACAAAGAAAAGATTTGCATAAGGAGGCTCCTTCTAAACAATAACCACCTTCCGTTTCATTCTCCTCCTCTTCCCTTCCTACAGCCCAAAGATGTCAAATTAAATGGTGAGTACAGTATGAAATTGCTGTTTCTGGTAGGCTAGGCACTTTTTATAACTTTTTGGTTAGTACATTATAAAAATTATTGGTGTTTTGGTAAATTATGCCCATTATACAACCCTTTTTTATTATGAATAGGTTAAGTAAGTGTTGCTGTGGGAGGTTCGGAGTGCATTATGGGTATTTCCATTATTTCTTATGGGAAAAATAGTCTTGACTTACAACCAACTTGAGTTACAACCAGCCCTCGCGACCGAATTGAGTTCGTAAGTCAAGGGTCCACTGTACTTGCTACATTCCAAAAAAAAAGAGCAATCCCACATTTTGTCATTTCTAGATTGACACTGAAAGACATACACCGGGAAAACAGATTCCTTAATTAAGGAAGGAGTCCAAATAAAAGCAGACATTGATTGGGACAAAGCCTTGTGGCCACACTGGACCCCAGGGCTGAACTTGAGGATCAGTGCTCTACATTGCAATGAGAAGTTCTCAACAATTTGAAGCCTGCATGTTCTTCTTGTGCATCTGTGTCCTCTCACACCCCACAAATAGCTGTTGGATGAATCATTTGCAGTAAACTGGGCATGTGCTTCAGCGTGACCTGCGATAGACTGGCATTTGGTACAAGCTTTGGATTCTGTCCTGCCAGGATGGGCTCCCTCTGTTGTGAATTAGGGGTCCCACATACTAATGTGTTCCAAAGCAAGTAATCCCAAATGCTTCCAATAATGACCACTAGAAGAGGATATCAAAGTGAAACCTGGGCAAGAACTGAATCTTTATAAAATAAAAGATTTACTCATCAAACAAAGTATTCCAATTACAATGAAACTCCATGGAGCACAAAGACAATCCAAATCAAATAAGTCCCAATGCAGATGCCAATAGTACGATCAAAACACAGAGCAGAAGGTCGGAGATCCAGACATACAATAAACTTACTTAAACTCACCAACTCCCAAGCACATTCACAATGAACTTCCAGGAACAGTGGGAGACTCTCCAGATAAACAGGGTGGAGAGGAGTTCCTGGTGGTTATTGGCAGGTGGTCCCACCTCTTAGGGGACCTCCCACAAAACACACGGGACATAACACAGGCAAAGAAAGCACAGCAGATAATTAGCAAAAGGAACGTTAACATAAATAAATCACTCGAAAAAGAACAAAAAGGAAATAAAATAATACTTTGAACCTCAGCCAGGGGAGGAACACTTTCTGAGATAAAACACCATCTGATGAAAAGTTACTTTATTATTTGTATTAGTCACAATGTGATGACTAGTTCTGTATAAGCCAGACAATTATAATTCCGTGTTTTTCCGTCTTCTGGTAGTGATTCATTGCATTAACTTGCAATTAAAATGACTCTTAAGTAAAATGCATCTCATATAAATCATTAATTTTACATTTTATAGCTAAGAATACATATTATTCCACTGTTATTGCAAATTGCATGTAAAACAAAACCCTCAAGAAGAAAAAATGAGATGTTAGCATCAGTCACGTGTAGGTCACAAGCAGTTCACTCAGTAATGGATGATTCATTTCAGGGACTCCCGAGACGGGATCTCAGAACAGCTTTAGAGGTGCATCGATGGCAGCAATTGAACTCTGCTGTGACACTTCTCAGGCAAAGCTGCCTTCATAATAATTCAAGCCAGAAGGTAAATGTGGAGATGGCATAAAAATCATCTAAATCAGGGGTTCTCAACCATTTGTCTTGGCACACCACCCCTAGAAATGTAAATGTTTCAAAGTACTGACGTTTCCTTTCAATCTTAAATTTAAAGTAGTAAACTCTGATTAGGTAAAATATTTCTTTATCCAGCCAAAAATATTATATATGGTAATTTTACTAAGGTATTGTGGATAGTTTATATATTCATTTTTAAATGAATTCCATCCATCCATCCATTATCCAACCCAGCCAACACAGGGAGCAAGGCAGGAACAAATCCCCGGGCAGGCACGCATACCCACACACCAAGCACACACTAGGGACAATTTAGGATTGCCAATGCACCTAACCTGCATGTTTTTGGACTGCGGGAGGAAACCAACGCAGACACGGGGAGAGCATGCAAACTCCATGCAGGGAGGTCCCGGGAAGCGAAGGCAGCAGCGCTACCCACTGCGCCACTGTGCCGCCTTTTTAATGAACTATTTTTTGAAATCTTGGACAGTAATGTGGTTTGATATGGAATTAAAATTAGTAAGCTTGAAATTTCTATACTTTTACTTTACAAACAATACACAGTTTATAGTTTCAAATTCAAAGATATCAGAGAGCAGAATTTCCCTCAAATTAACAACAAATCAGGGGGCGTTTCTGCATGGGGTTTCTAAAGAAATAGGAAGACAAGCGTGAGTCCCTCTATCATGTGCCATTATTGCAAGCCCTGTTGTAACATTCACAATCAGGACAAAATAAGGGGAAAATAACTCACAATTTACATAGTCTATAGCTTCATTTTGATAAAAAGAAGAAAATACGTTTTTTGTATTTGAGTTGTTTCTAGTGATGGGTTGAGAAAAATATTTTTTTATTAAATATTTTCATGGAGAACTTAAAGGAGAGCACAAGTACCCTCACATGACATCCAGCTTTTGAAATAAAGACCTGCCTCCTCCCTCATTCATTGGTCCAGAGTCCTGCCCATCAATAGCTCAGTTCATTCAGTTACACCCTCTACTGATGACTTGTCTGTCCCTCTTACATGTACAGCTGTTTTTCATCAATATGAGCCTGTATCTCTCCCTTTTTGGCATAAGTAATTAGTCACCTTAAACCCACAACATATCCACTAGATATTGTTCCCGCTCGTCTTCTTAAAGATATTTTTGAAGTGGTTAGGCCTAGCATTTTGGGCATTATAAATAGTTGTCTTGGTACTGGCTCAGTCCAAATCTTTTTTCAATATGCTGTGGTGCAGCCTTTAACAACAACAACATTTATTTATATAGCACATTTTCATACAAACAATGTAGTTCAAAGTGGTTTACATGATGAAGAAAGAGAAAAAAGACAAAATAATTAAGAATTAAAATTAGGGAACACTAATTAACATAGAATAAAATTAAGGTCCGATGGCCTTTTTTAAATTTCATTTAAAAAAAAAAATCTGTACTTTACAGAATTGTCAAACTTCAGACCCATCTCCACGTTGCCATTTCTTTCTAACATAGTGTAGCAATAATAGTTGTAAAAGGACCGAGGAGACAGCAATAAGGGTTGGGGTTTCCGGCCCCGTATATTGTACAGAAAAGAAAACAGGTCTTTGAAATAAACAAAACAGTTCATAACGCGTACGCCGACTCCGGCGCGCGCCATTTTATTGGGGAGGAGCCGAAGTGGAGGGATGCTGGGAAGGACCGCAAGGGAGGATGGGAAGGATGACGCCAGGGCAAGATGGCGGAGGAAGGGCGGAAGTATCGCGACTGCGGTCAATCCAGGCCTATGGTGCAGGAAGGTCTTTCTTTCTACGGGGAAGCAGAGGGAGAAAGTTAATCCCCCGCCATTCCCTGGCGGCGAATGGTTTCCCAGGTGCTATCGAATCAATCCGGCCTCCTACTCAAGCGCGCGTGACACACGATCCCCCTTAGCCCAGGACCGCCAGGTCGGGCGGACCTAACCGAGAGGTCGGAATACGAGAGGGCATCGGCATTGGCCTGAAGGGTGCCCCGCCGATAAGTGACAGTGAACTTATACGGCTGTAAGTCCAGGAACCACCTGGTGACCCGCGGATTCGACTCTTTGTGTAGGGACATCCACTGAAGTGCAGCGTGATCAGTCACCAGAGCGAATTCGCACCCAGCAGGTAGTAACGGAGGTGGGTCACTGCCCACTTAATGGCCAAGGCCTCCCTCTCCACTGCCGCGTACCGGGTCTCCCGGTCCATCAGTTTCCGGCTAAGGTACATCACAGGGTGTTCGACACCATCGACGCTTTGGCTCAGCACGGCACCCAGGCCTGTGTCCGCGCCGGTCTGGAGAATAAACGGAGCCCAAAATCGGCGTCCGTAACACAGGTGCCGGCGTTAGGGCCTTCTTTAGGTCACTGAACGCTGTTCTGCTTTGTCGGTCCACACCACGTATAGGGGCGCCCTTTTTGTCAGGTCAGTCAAGGGTGCTGCTCTTCGAGAAACGGGAACAAACCGGCGGTAGTAACCGCAAGCCCCAAGAAAGCCTGCACCTGTTTCTTGGTATTCGGACGGGCCATTCTAAGATGTCTTTAACTTTGGAGCTCTGTGGCCGCACCTGTCCTTGTCCCACGAGGTAGCCTAAATATTTGGCCTCCTTTAATCCAAAAACACTTCCGGGGTTTATGCGGGAGGCCGGCTTTAGCCAGTGTTCGGAGGACAGCTGCGACCTGCAGTAGATGCTCCTCCCAGGTGCCGGAATAGATGACAACGCCATCCAGGTAGGCGGCACTATAGGACTGGTGGGGCTTCAGCACTCTATCTACCAGACGTTGGAAGGTCGCCGGGGCCCCGTGCAGCCCAAATGGGAGGACCTTGTACTGCCAGTGCCCGCTAGGGGTGCTAAAGGCCGTTTTCTCCTTTGCGGATGCCGTTAAAGGAATTTGCCAATACCCTTTTGTCATGTCAAGGGTAGTCAGATCCCGAGCCGCACTCCAGCCGCCAAGGAGGTCGCCAATGCGGGGCATGGGGTAGGCATCGAACTTGGAGATCTGATTCAGACGTCTAAAGTCGTTACAGAACCTCCAGGAGCCGTCTGGCTTGGAGACGAGGACAATAGGGCTGGACCAGGGACTATGGCTCTCTCAAATTATGTCCATGTCCAACATACGTTTTCACCTCCAGTTCGACCTCTGCGCGCTTTGCCTCCGGAGTCGGTAGGGCCTCTCCGGACGATTACCCGGGCCCGCGACTATATCGCGGCAATCAGCGCGTCCGGCCGGGTGACTCGCCACTACCTCGGGATGGCTCGGAGTGTTTGGGCTAACTCCTGCCGCTGCTTGGGGTCAGCTCTTCGCCGAGGTTAAGGGCAGTTGTGCTTGCGAAAAGGGAGAGTGACCTATGGGAGCTGGGGAGCTCCTCTCTATCTCTCCAGGGCTTTAACAGGTTGACATGATAGATCCTTCACTTTCGGTCGGCATTGGGCTGTTTCACCAAATAGTCGACGAGTCCTTTCTCTCCTTAACCTCGTAAGGCCCTTGCCAGTGAGCGAGCAGCTTCGAAAGGGAGGTCGGGCGAGCACCATAACTCGTCCCCAGGCGGAACTCCCTGAGGACGGAGTTGCGGTTGTAACACCGGCCTGCGCTGCTTGCGCACGAGTCACGCGGCTCTTTTAGGAGGGGCCTGATCTTTGTGAGTCGGTCGGCGCAGTTGCGCTACGTACTCCAAAATGTTAGAGGAGGGAAGAGCCTCGGCCTCCCAGCCTTCTTTTAGGATGTCGAGGATTCCCCGGGGTTGTCGCCCGTATAGCAATTCAAAGGGGGAGAAGCCTGTAGAGGCCTGGGGTACCTCCCGGTAGGCAAAAAGCACGAGCGGGAGGAGCTGGTCCCAGTTCCTGCCGTCCCGCTGACTACCTTGGCGGAGCATCTGCTTAAGCGCCTGATTAAACGTTCACCAACCCGCCAGTTTGCGGGTGATAGACTGACGCTTTCAGGTGCTTTATCTGCAGTAATTTGGCTACCTCCTTGAACGTATCCGAAGTGAAGGGCGCACCCTGGTCCGTGAGGACCTCCTTGGGTATGCCCACGCGTGGAAAACAAATTAACCAGTTCCCGTGATGCTTTTAGTATTAGCGGAGCGCAGGGGACCCGCCTCTGGGTACCGGGTGGCATAGTCCACCATGACTAGGATATACTTGTGGCCACGGGTTGAGGGCTCCAGGGGTCCCACCAAATCGACCCCTATCCTTTCAAAGGGGATGTCCACGAGGGGAATAGGGACTAGAGGAGCACGGTCCCTCCTAGGAATCTGGCGGGTCTGGCACTCGACAGGATTGACAGAACCGCCGGACCTCCTCATTGATCCCAGGCCAAAAGCGGAGCTTAATCCTCTCCAGTGTTTTTTCGGCCCCGAGGTGGGCGCCTAGGAGGTGAGCATGTGCCAACTCGCATATCTCCCGCCGGAAGGTACGCGGAATTAGCAACAACTTCCGCACCTCGCCTCATGGGTAGCCACCGGTACAACAGATCATTCTCAAGGACAAAGAAGGGTTCCCGCGTGTGGATCCGTCCGCTGTTGAGCTGTTAGGCAGAACGACGCATTCGGGCAAAGCGCAGGGAGTCATCATTCCACTGCTCCCTCTTAAAGGAGGCCGGCGTGGACCGAAATTGATGGTCCAGGCCGCCGAGAGGGTCTTGGGGCCTGGGCCCGAAGAGTTCCTGGCTAGTCCCTTCTCCGCGGAATCTTCCGGGTCAAGGTCCGTAGCCACGGAAAGGTCCCCCGAGACACCAGCGCCCATAGGGCCTGCCCTTGTGCACGGCGTGGAGGCCGCGGGAGGGGTGCCTTTTCCCCTCATAACAAGATCCAACGAGGCCCCGGGAGCGGCGAATGGCTTACCGCTGATTCTTTTAGACCAGTCTTGTCCCAAGAATCACTGGGAAGGGGGGTCAGGTAACACAGCGACCGCATTTGATTGGTTCCCCTTCCAGGTGACATAGCAGTGAGCGAACGATATGACCTAGTCCCCCATGCACACAGGTGACCAACAAATGCTGTTTTAACCACTGTTGCGGTAAGACAAAACGGGCGAGCAACAATGGTAATGTTGCTGCCGAATCAAACAAAGCCACCACGGCGTGCCCATTTAGCAACACCACTCCCGTATTCGGACTCGCCAAGGGATGCGGCGGGGTACAATACCTCTCCGACGACGTCCAGCTGCAGTCCATAGGCTCCGGGGCGATGTGATGCGGGCAGTTTGGTAGCAGGTGACCGGTCTCGCCACACTTGAAACAGCGCGGCGGGCCCGCCTCTCTGGCTCTGGCTGGCGCTTCTGCAGCGCGCGAGGGGGCTCGGGGTGGCCGCCTGTCCCTGCCGGTTCCCGCAGCAGGCTTTTCTGACCCCCAAGTCGGAGGACCGCCAACTGACGCTCCAGGACGTCGAGGAGGCCCGACATGTTCTGGTAGGCGTGTCCCCGGACCTGCTGGGCGAGGAACTGGGCATCGCATTGACCAGGCCTTCACAGGCCACCCGCGACCACTTTCCGCCTGCCGGGTCCTCTGGCCGTAGCCAGCGCCCATCTTGCCCCAGAACTCAACGCCTGGGCGCGAAGGGCTTTTCAGGGTCAAAGACCCAGTTCCGCCATTCGCCGCCTGCTGGCCCGGCTAATGCCGTAGCGGCCAGTATTTCGGGCTTGAGGAGGTAATTAGCGCCTCCTCCTCAGGGAGGTCATAATAGGCGCAGCGCTGGTCCCTTCAGGTATGGCGCCAGGATGGACGCCACCGACCGCTGCCACTGCTCCGGTGGCCGCCCTCTCAAACATGCCCAGGTAGGCGCGACGTCCTCCGAAGGGCCCATCGGGACTAAAGGAGGAGGCGGCTGCCTGGGCGGGTCTGGTCTCGCCGCTGGGCCTTCCACTAACCTGGCCTTCGTGGCCTCCAGCTCCCGGGTGGTGGCGGCTTGCGCAAGCTGCAGCGCCTGGAGCTGGTCATTCATTGCCTGCAGCACGGAGTGTTGAGGTCCTGTCCCTCCGCTCATTCCGGGATCTCTATCCTGCCGACTGCGCCAGATGTAAAAGGACCGAGGAGACAGCAATAAGGGTTGGGGTTTCCGGCCCCGTATATTGTACAGAAAAGAAAACAGGTCTTTGAAATAAACAAAACAGTTCATAACGCGACGCCGACTCCGGCGCCGCGCCATTTTATTGGGGAGGAGCCTGGAGGGATGCGGGAAGGACCGCAAGGGAGGATGGGAAGGATGACGCCAGGGCAAGATGGCGGAGGAAGGGCGGAAGTATCGCGACTGCGGTCAATCCAGGCCTATGGTGCAGGAAGGTCTTTCTTTCTACGGGAAGCAGAGGGAGAAAGACACCCGCCATTCCCTGGCGCGTAATGGTTTCCCAGGTGCTATCGAATCAATCCGCGGCCTCCTACTCGCGCGTGCGTGACATAGTATAAAATGTATAGGCTTTAAACTCATTTATATAAAACAGCAGGAGTTTAGGATTTGTATATTGCAGGGGCTATTAAACCTTGATTCTTTTTGCTTTCCAATGGTTTTTAACTTCTGTATTGTGCTTAGGTTTTTGACTTTCTTCATACTTTTTTGATAATGGTAAATGGCCTGTATTTGATATAGCGCCTAACTAGAGTTCAAGAACCCCCCCTAGGCGCTTTACAACACAACAGTCATTCACACGCTGGTGATGATAAGCTACTATGTAGCCACAGCTGCCCTGGGGCACACTGACAGAAGTGAGGCTGCCGAACACTGGCACCACCAATCCTTCCGACCACCACCAGCAGGCAAGGTAGGTTAAGTGTCTTGCCCAAGGACACAACAGCTGCATTCTCATGCCGGGTGCCAGGATCGAACCTGCGACCCTCCGATTGCTGGACCACCCGCTCTACCGACTGAGCTACTGCTGTCTAACTATAGGCTCCTCTTTTCGCTTGCCCATTGAGATAATGCTGATAATGCTTTAGAATAATTATATCAGCCTTTTCAGCTTTCTGGTTAATCTTTCCACCTTGGCACAACAGTGTTGTTTTTACCTTTATAGTTGTTTGTATCATTAGGGTTTACTTAAAACGGGCAGGCACTCCCACTGAGTGCACAAAGTGAAGTAGGCTCTTGTGAACTCCACAGAGGCCTACCATTTATCTTGCTGTCCATGTGTTAGTGTTTGGCCTATCAGGTGTTCTGGACCACACAGTGTTTCATTTGTTTTGGCCTATCTGTCACTGTTCACGTAAATGTGACTTAGTTAGCTTACTGTTCATGAAGATTTTCCAAACAAATGTTAGTGAAGGTTAGTCAGCTGAGTGATGTCTGTGTTATACATAGTTGTAAAAAAAAGAGAAATATACAACACAAAAACATTAATTAATTTATTATACCGTATATACTCACGTATCAGTCTGGTCTTGAGACCCGAAAAATCGACCATAAAATCAGACCCTGACTTATACACCTGTTCAAAAATGCGACACTTAAATTTTTTTTTACATTTTCTTGCCTCCTCCAAATTAACACCAGTTTCTCAGATGCATCAAATTTTGTAGCGCAGTTACCAATTTCTTTTGCCACTTCAATGATGATTAATTTAAAAACAGCTTCATATTTTCTACTGATCGAATGCTCCATCGTAGATAAGGGATACTCTTACGATTAAGGTGTATGAGTGTGTGAGATACAAAAAACACAAAACAGTGTAAACGTCTCTTTGGAATAGTTTGGGTATTACCGTGGTCACATAGGCACAATACATAGAAATAAAAGGCAGTGTGCCCTGTGGTTACTCTCTCAGGTGGGCGTTAGCATATCATAATCTCTTGGACCAATAGCGTGAGTTTTCACATTCGACTTATACGATTGACATTATAAAATACCAGAAATTATACAGTAAAATCAAGTTCCAACTTCTCCGGGGGAGAACTTAAACGCGAATATATATGGTACATGATTTATCCATTTCAGAATTATCTTGAAGAAAATGATTAGACCAGCGTTTCTCAACCTTTAAGTATTTGTGACTCGAGTTTTCATGACAGTTTTAATTGTGCCCCCACTAACATTTGGAAACGTAGATGCATATTTTATTATACCTACTTAACTTTTATCGACATTTATCTAACGCTATATTTATTGTTCTAGTATCAGAATGTAGTTTAAGTTAATTTGATTTTGTTTCAACAGATTTTTTTTTCATATTTTTGATTGTTGTTTTTTTTTCACATCTTCGTGCTCTAGGGGCCTCGCCCACAGGTTGAGAAGCACTGGATTAGACTCTTACCAATGTTCTGTTTTATCATTTTTAAAGCACAATACCTAAAGAATTCTATATTCAGGTTGAAACCCCCAACTCAGAGTGGAGTGGAGTTAGAACTGACACTCAGTCACTTTGTGGAATGTTAGAGAACACCTGGTTAAACACCCACTTAAACCTGGTGAAAACATGTAAGCATCACATCGATGGCCACCTGTCAGTTGAACCCAGGACCCTGAAACTGTGTCCAGAAACACTAACACTTGGCTACACCCCATCTTATCTTAATAAATGACATTCTGTTATGAATATGTGGCATTGTATTTAATATACAATGATATTGATATTTAATAAAATATGCAACATTTATCTGCTCCATGAATCATATTATTAGTCTTCATAATGAAAACATTGTTTAATCTTGCATACTCGAAAAATCCATGCTTTTTGTAAGAGAAGTCCTGCCTTGATACTTTAGTGTGTAATTATTTTTAAAGATTAGTATAAAGTTTTGGCAGTAATGGACAAAAAGAAAAAGGGGAAGAAAGCGATGAGACAGTCTTTAAAAATGGGTTTCAATGATAAAATTTAGCAAAATAATTCTTAACCATATAGCAGTTGTACTCGGTGATGAACGTGCAAGTGGTTTCATCATTCAAAATGACTTCATTGAACAAATCATTAGTCAGCCACTGTGCTGTTTAGCAGGGTCTTAATCAAACCTTGTAGTTACCAGAAGTGGGATTGACGATGAAGGAGACTGCAGTGTTCATCGACGGCTTATCCATCAAGACCAGACTCTTAATCAGACACTTCTACATTTGTTCTTGGGAAGTCCTGATGTCTTCTGGCTTTTATTATAAACTATGCTCTGAACTGTTACGTTCAATATAGTATACACTCATTTTGACAAATATAATAATTTATTCTATATATTCTATATATATTATATATATGCATTGTGACTTTAAATTGCCAACATCCTGTTAAAATCGATCGAGGGGTAGCTTGAGTGTATCCCTACATTACAAGGATATCATAAATGTGGCCTAAATTTAAAACTAGATGAAAAAATTGATGGCTAAATTAACTGAATTAATATGAAGATATTTTTTTGTTGGAGACTAAACATGACCATTGTGGAGATGTGGATGAATAACATCTTTGGTATCATTTTCTAAGATTCTGAAATGTGAGGGTTCCTGCACCTAAATGTTTAAAACAGTGTTTTTCCTTTAGGTTCATGTCTTGTCATATTTTGTTTCTTAAATACATTCAAATCTCTTGCAGTACATGTGCAATCCTGGTTATGTCACTGTCAAAGTGGAATTTGTACATTCTCACCACGTAGACAAGTGAAGGTGGCAGCAGCTTTTGAGGACAATTGAAATCGGGAGCTGTTGCTAAAACAAAAATTTCAAGCAGAGGTTCAGAACCATAAAAACAAAAGACCAAGCATACGATGATCAGTGTGTTTCAGGAAAGAGCATGGGTGAGTTCAATAAACAAAACCAGTCGTAAACTATAGTCAAAAAGCAAAGCAAGCGTATTTGGAACCAGTAATTCGGTAAAAAAAGAGAATTAGTGCAAAGATCTTCGGGACAAGCAGGGAGTACACAGCTAAACCTTTATATCTCTGACCCAATGATGTCCACACATTTCAGGTTGATCTTGAATGGCAATGACATAGCAACTGTCAACAAAAACTCTCAAAATGGCATTGTTTATTTTTCACATTACTAAAAAGACATATCAAGTCCAAAAACAAATGTGACCACAAGATTCATTGATCTCTAAAACCCCAAAAATAAGATGTCAAAAATGTTTTGAGGCCAAAGAGAAATTATAAAAAAAATCAAAACTAAAAGCTTCATTATGACATATGAGGGCCATCAGTTGTATGTCAACTTTCATCTCTAAAGGACCTGTTCACTGCCAGGACAAAGTGGAGAGCAGGTAGGACTGCTGCTGATTCTACCCACCCAGGCCACCACCTTTTTTTTACCAAACTGCCATTTCAGAGGTGGGGTACGTCCATTGCTACCTAGATTATGCACCATTTCCACATCTTCTTTGCAGTAGGTGTCCAACGTCTTAATAAACTCATATATCACGTTGCATATATCATTTATCACCCCTGTGAAATCCTTCTTCTTGGTCAATCTCTCTGAGCATGTCTGATCTCCCTTCTCTTTGCATTACTTTAGTAAATTTGAAATACAATCTATACTTCATTTTTACAGTTAGTAATTGTTTTAACATTGCATCAGGCAATTGGTCCTTTTTTGGTACATACGGACTTTTCTCCTTACTATCAAATTGCATTACATCAGTTCTCAGTAAAGCTGTTTGCAGTCAATAATTGGATTTTTCCACTTCAAATTTTGGTCTGGTTTGGTTCTTCTGCATAATTTGCACATTCTCGTTTCACATTGCAGCTCTTTACCTTGATTACTATTAGATTGAATGGCTACTTACTTCAAAATATGTAGGCATTGTATGAATGCTTGAAATTTTCAGGCACTGTGTGATACCTGTTTTTTTAGCTTTACTGCATATTGCATAGTGAAGGTACTGTTTAACAGACAGACAGATAAGCTTTTATCTGTTGCACCTGTACATAATGCAATAATCACCTTTTTTCTACCATCTCAAACCTATGCAGTATTTAACCTTTGGAAATTGTTCTGGATTAAAACACTCAGAGGCTTATATATAGATAATATATTTGCACCTTGTGAACAATTACACTTCAAATTTAACTTCCCATCAAATCAGAAACTTTGTTAAAAGCAACCTGCCTAATTGTCCCTACCATCCATCCCTCCATCTTCTTCCGCTTATCCGGGTTGGGTCGCTGGGCAGCAGCTTAAGCAGAGAGGCCCAGACTTCCTCTCCCGGCCAATTCTTCCAGCTCCCAATCTTTCCCCTTCCCATGCCCAGGCCAGCTGGGAGACATAGTCCCCCCAGCGTGTCCTGGGTCTTCCCCGGGGCCTCCTCCTGGTTGGACGGTTGGACGTGCCCAGAACACCTCACCAGGAGGCGCCCAGGAGGCATCCTGATCAGATGCCCGAGCCACTCACATCTGACTCCTCCTCGATGCGGAGGAGCAGCGGCTCTACTCTGATGACTCCCGGATGACTGAGCTTCTCACCCTATCTTTAAGGGAAAGCCCAGATACCCTGTGGAGGAAACTCATTTCAACCGCTTGTATTCGTGATCTCGTTCTTTCGGTCACTACCCATAGCTCATGACCATAGGTGAGGGTAGGAGCGTAGATCGACTGGTAAATTGAGAGCTTTGCCTTATGGCTCAGCTCCTTTTTCACCTTTCACTTTTTTCACATTCCACGTCCCAAGAGCCAGTTTCTGTAGCCGAGGATCAGACCGCCAAGGTCCCTCGCTCGCCACCACCCAACTCACACTGCACCCAACCTCCTTGGCCCTCCCATAGGTGGTGTTCCCATGAGGAGGAGGACCCACGTTACCTCTTCGGCTGTGCCCGGCCGAGCCCCATGGGTGAAGGCCCGGCCACCAGGTGCTCGCCATCAGCCCCACCTCCAGGCCTGGCTCCAGAGGGGGGCCACAGTGACCCGTGTCCAGGCAAGGGAAAACGTCGTCCAAGGTTTTTATTCTTCATCGGAGGTTTGTTGAACCGCTTTTGTCTCATCCTCACCTAGGACCAGTTTGCCTTGGTGGTTCTACCAGGGCATAAAGCCCCAGACAACATAGCTCCTAGGATCATTGGGACACGCAAACCCCTCCACCACGATAAGGTGACGGTTCAAGGAGGGGTAATTTTCCCTACCTACTATCTAATTCTATTCCAGAAGAAATATTGATCAATCTTGAAGACTCAAACAGCATCTTAATAAAATGTAAAATGTAAATGCAAAGAATCTCTCACTTATTATCTGTGAACGTTTCCATTAAGCTCAAGTCTCACTGGGCCACATTTTCTGGGCATCCTCAAAATTAACATCATTCTGGACAAAAATCCTTGAGTGCCTATCAGACATCCTTGGTGTCAAAATCACTCCTAACCCATTTATAGCTGTGTTTGGTGTAATTCCAGATGGCCTTGAAATGGAGAAGGACAAACTGGTTGCAATCATCTACACCACGTTATTAGTACACAGACTTATCTTGCTCAACTGGAAGAATCCCATCACACCTGTTATAAGTCAGTAGTAGGTAACTGATGTTCTATACTATTTGAACTTGGAATAAAAGTTGAGGATTTGTTCAAAACTTGTTAAAACATGACAAAACCTAATTAATACACTTTTAGATTAAGCTTTTATATAGGTGGAACTGTTATTCTCCCTTCTTTGTTGTTTTTAAAGAACCGCTCTTGTTGTTGGCTCTCCTCACTTTCTCTCAGGTGGGCATTTATTTTAGGTTTGTTAAGTCAGACCCAATTGTATGTATTATTACTTTGTTTGTTGTTAAAGTAAGTCTTGATTATATGGAATGTTAACTTCTTTAAATAAAATCTACAAAAAGGAAGAATTTGTTTACACTGTGGCCTGTAATACAGTTGTAATTTTTCTTGGCACTCTACCATAATCAATTCTGGTATGTTGCACATGCTGGCAGTGAAGTGGAGGACTGAGACTGAGATGACACAAGTCAATGAATTTTGTGTAGCTCTTCATCGAAAGTATAGATGGAGATAATTGTAACAAGTTTACAGGCAAAATATAATTGTTACAAAGTGCTCACAAACATACAGATAATGATAAACATTCAATTCAGACAGAGCTATTTTAAAATTAACAGGTTCTGAAAGTGTAAATCCTTTAGTACTACAGTGGAATCCTCGGTTCACTTAACGCCTCGGTACACGCATCAAATCGGTTTACAACCAAAAGTTCTGCCAAACTTTTGCCTCGGTTCACACACATTCGGTATAGGAACAAGCCAGTTTTCCTTTCGCTTTATACATGTTCAGTCTCTCCCTGTGTATTTCCTGTGCAGCGAGCGAGCGAAGAGAGAGAGAGAGTGACACACACACACACACACACAGGCCTGAGAGAGAGACACACACACACACAAGAGAGGCACACACACACAGGCAGTAAGAGAGACACACGACACAAAAACCGACCGAGCAACTGAGGGTCGGACGATAAGGTAGAAAAGGCTTGTTTCCACTGTATATTTAAGATAGAGCCAGTTAACAACAGTTGAGAGGAAAACAAAATCTCCCATCAGCAGGACTATTCAAATTACGGGGGTCCATAGCCAGAAAGTCGTAGACAAAGTCAGACCAGTCAACTAGGCCAGCTGAACTCACTGGGTTTAAGGCAAGCCTGTTGCTTTCTACGCTTTATAAAAGACACATTTGTTAAATTAATCAGAACTATAAGCATTTTCTATGAAGACCTGGGGCCTCCTTGTATAATGGTGCGTGCGCACAAAAATGTTATGACTCTAGTTTCCATATTCACATCGGATGTATAAAACCTAAACTTGGTGTAAAGCCACGCACATTTCACGCTAGCTCAAACCCTGGCATACACAAGTTCTCCACTCGGTTTTGCAAACTGGTGGCACCCAGCGGAAAAGTAGTGCTTTTGTTAAAGTGTAGTTTCCTTTCTTATTTATATCCACATCCTGACGCTTTATAAATACACCAAAATTAACTACATATTGTTTATTAGTTTAAGGCATCTGATTGTAATTAACCTGTAACAATATAATGGTCCACCTAAATGGCCTAACTATTCCAAATACCATAGCTGCTTTAGCGTTGTTACTCTCATTGTACCTTCTTTTTCTTCTTTCAGCTGCTCCCGTTAGGAGTTGCCACAGCGGATCATCTTTTTCCATAATACTCTCACTGCACCACTGAGTATTCATATCACTGTATGACTGTGGAATCACAGCTCTACAGCAGCTGATTGAAAGAGAATTATCAGTATACAGCATCAAACACACGCTGCCTCAGCCATGCTGCCTATTTGAACTGCTCTCATAACGGCAAACGCCTCAGAGCCTTTCTTGTACGGACCTCGCAGTTCAGAAACAGTTTCATCCCAAGAAGTATAAACGCAATCAATCAGTCCATCAAGTGGTCCTTGTAGAACTGTTTGTACTTATAGTACAATTACCTCACTGTAAGCTTGCAATACAGTTATAATATTGCACAATCTGCAGCACTTTATAAAGAGCGTATTTACATATGATGACAATATCATTTTAAGATGAAATTCAGCAAAATATGTTAATTACATTATACAGATAAAATGTTAACATCATTTAAATAATCTGTATTTTTTAATAATTAAACATGTGAGGACACGGTGGTGCAGCGCTTAGCTTACAATCTGTGCCCTGCTCAGAGACTGTTCCTGCCTCACGCTGTATTCTTGCTGGGCTGGCGACCTGGAAGGATAGATGGATAGAATGATTAAATATGTACTATGAAGATATTTCAATATTCCTTGAAAGTTTTGAAGAATCAGCTTTCTAAGCTTACAGATGGCTTAACATCTATTATAGTGCTGATTGTGCAACATTGGGTATTTGGAGAAAGAAAAGGAAGGACAGGAATTGAGATTAGTACATTTGAGAGAGACAGTACAGCTGCAATAAATTGTTTCATCGAAGGTCACGCATACAGTGCAGCAGGCATCTTGCATGAGGCATGAACAATCTCTGACAAGGCGCAGCTCATCACTATCACCGCCACCGTGTTCCCATGTTTAATAACATGCTTTAATTCCTATCATCATGAAAATGTTATCAAGTATACATCTCAGTATTTAAATTATTCAGAGAGCTGTAATATCATGAATGTAATGCATTCTGTGTACTGTCGGAGGAAGAGAAAGTCTGCTTAAGAAGCATGTAGTGATTTACACACATACAGCACATAGAAGAACACAACAAAGCATTTAACATGCAACTTTAGTTACGATGGGATTTGAGAAACTAGTATATTAGTAATTTAAAGATAAAGTTTATGATATTTTACTTAATGACAAAATAAACTATGATTAAGGTGTAAATTTTCGAGATTAAAGTTGACATTTCAAGCTTTTTTCCCCACTGTGTCCCTATTTTTCTCTTTTCTCTGTACCCTAATGCTTTCATATGACACTCAGACGGTGGGCTACTCACCTTTTCACGCAACTATGATATCTAATAATTTTTTTATTTTGGGCACGTGTGAGCTTTTGAATTTCTCCACACTCTATGTCACTTGATCAAATTGCTTTTGTTGTTTATACCACTGTTTAAACAAACAAATAGTACATTTTTTCCCTTTCCTCCACTTGGTATTCGCTGAAATCTTCACCCCCACCGATCCCCGTGTTTTTTGCCATTGTCTTTTTACAGAACGCTGATCTTAAGGGCTGTTTATATTGATTTGCATATTCAAAGAGTCATAATTCTGGGAGGAGACAGGGTGGGGTGACAGACACGTGCATTACTTTTCACGCTGACAGGGATTTATAGAGCAGAAGAATGTGGAAGTTGGCGAACGCACAGATTTATGCATCTGATTTTTTTGTTTTCGCCCATCGCCATGTTTTAGTGTGAATTCTACACACACCATTATACATGAGGCCCCTGGTGTCTGGATGAGGTGCGTTTCCCGCCTTGCACTAAATACTGTAGTATCTGGTTCCAACAGAACCAGGTGGAAGAGAAAATTAAGGATGGTTAATTATAGAGCTGGTTATTCATTGAGCAGCAACTATATTCTGAGGCTCGCTCATTACATTTCTCAAAACATGTGATTTAGTTTGTTTCAAATTTACTACTACCTCACATTGTTATTTGCATCCCCTGTTCTAATATTTCAGTCAGACTGTTCATTATGCACCAAAACTGTTGTGGGGTTCCCTGAAGTGGAGGAAAGCATTCTTACAATTCTAACATAACCAGACATACATGGAGTGGCATGGAGTTAAACTGGTCTACTTCTGTGGAAGGCAGGCTCACCCAAAACCCTCAAGCAGGTGCTTTAATATTCTGATTTAAACATTACATGTTTCGCTAAAATTGTTAGTTAATTAGTTGCTAGCATGCAGATTTATATTAGCTTAGGACTTAAAAAAGGGAAATTCTAGGCAGTTACAAGCAGGAAAGCAACCCCACCGCACCACACTTACCTAGTAGCATCTTCATTGTCAGCAGGGCCTCCAGGACCTCTAACACCTGCTGTACAAGTTCCTTTTTTGTCCACAAAATTGATTCCTTAGCATTAAAAACTTTCAAATATGTTATTTATTGTACTTTGCCAGTTTTATGAGCT
>NW_024380365.1:0-10846 GCF_016835505.1 Polypterus senegalus | reverse complement strand
CCCCTTTTGGGGGGGGAAAAGGGGTTTGAGGAGGGGGAGAGGGCGGAGAAAAAAAGGCGAGGGTTTTGGGGGTTTTGGGTCGGAAGGAAAACGCAATAAAGAGTGTGTTTGGACATAGCTGTCTTGGTGTCTGTTTGTGGTCAAGGCTGGTCTTCACACTAGCTAGTACTGTACAAAAAGAAACTTTCCATCTCCCATTTTACAGGTTAGTAATTCACTGACATGCTTTGCATTAAGCAGTTCTCAAAGATGACTGAGATGAAACATTTTATATCATATTTACAGTTTCAAAATGGGGTGTGTTTATATATTTTATCAAAATTACGGCCATGGCGCAGTGGTAGCCTGCTGCCTCAGGAGAGACCTGAGTTTGCTTCTCAGGTCCTCCCCTCGTGGAGTTTGCATGTTCTCCCCGTTCTGCGTGGGTTTCCTCCAGGTACTCGGTTTCTCCCACGTCCAAAGACATGCAGGTTAGGTGCATTCGGCGATTCTAAATTGTCCCTAGTGTGTGCTTGGTGTATGGGTGTGTGTGTGTGCACCTGCCGGGTTTGTTTCCTGCTCACCCTGTGTTGGCTGGGATTGGCTCCACAGACCTCAATGACCCTTGTTAGGATATAGCGGTTGGATAATGGATGGATGGATGGATCAAAATTGACTAAAATGTACAACTGATGCTTGAAGGCTTTCAATTTACTAAGTAAAAATTAAAATAAGTAAAATATTTTCAGCCTCATTCCTTGCTATTCAAAGACCATTCTGTTTATGAGTTTAAGGAATATTACGACTTTCAAAAACATATTTTGATATCTGTAAGTAACTAAAAGATAAGTAAAATACGTAAATGAAGAGTTAGAAGCACAACAGTAAGACTCTTGAGCCTATATCATGTATGCATAAAAGAAGAAAAGAAAAGTAAGACATCTTAACAGAAGATGACCACAGTATAGGACTCTGACTGTTCATTATTAGTCATGTAGTAGTGTTAGAATGTTGTAATTTACTGCTTAGGTTGATTGTGCTGGATACTGAAAACAAGTATTTCCTTTTTGTCTTTTGAGAAGGAGATGCAGCTCTCCTACTGTGACTAAGCAAAGCATCAGGAAGAATGCCATGTTTGATACATGGGTTTATAGTAATGGAGCCTGTGATGTCAATGACTGTGAGGCAACAATATTCATTCATGGTGGTTTCTGATAATGTCAAAAACAGGTGTGACCTTAAATGTCAAAACTGGCAGGAACTAACCCAAAATTACCTACAAAGTAGAACCTCTCAAACAGAGAACAGCAAGAAATCTGTGGTGGTTGTAGGCAAAAAGTTGGTGTATATTGTTTGTGTGCAATTTGACTGTTGCTCAGAGAAGGCGCTGTTAATCTTAAAATCCATTTAACACAAGGATGATTGCAAGTGATATAAAAATAGCTGCATTGTAAATAACCATTTCTGAGAAAAAGTCTTTGCACATTACCAATCTTCCTGAAGTTGGATGGGCTTTGTAATTTAAAACCCGTTCAATTCACACTATTGTAAATCATAGTTTTTATACCACCAAATCCATTTTTGGTTTTTATACATTTGTTTTATTTTGCTTAATGTTAATAATATTCATTGTTATTTTCATGACAGGAATCTTTGAACTTGTTTCTGATTTTAGATCTTGGTTCACATTTTGGCTTGACAATTGTGTATTTGACTGTCCGGTTCTGACCTCTGCCTCTTTCTTGACAATTCCTTTGTTTGTTGCTTTCAGTTTTCCATCTTCTAATCCAAGCATTTGTTTGATCACAACTCAGCAATATACTGTAGTTCAAATGGATTCACATCTAGCCTAATTCTGGTTTTGTAATGTTTACCATATTATTGTATTTTAGAAACTAATTTACAAATCATATCTTGTTAACAGCTGCTAGATTGGTTAGTATTGGATTACGTTGAAAATAGAATACTTTGTTTCATACCTGTAAAAGTCATCTTTCAAATGCATTTTGTCAGATTCTAACGTAGTTGTAATTTCGACATATCATTCATCTTTAAAAAGTATGCTGTAAAATAAATACATGCATATATTAAGTTTTTGATCCTCAGGTGGTCTCCTTGAAAGTATAAAGTAAGATTCATTATAGGTGTAATTGTGCAATATTAGCTTGGACACTATAGTCACACAATGAAGAACTTTATATCTTCTCTAAAAGTAAAACAAGGTAGTAAAAAAAGGAGTAAATCCAAATTAAAACAAAGACAGTACCTCAATGCAAATACGGTGGTCAACATCCAGAGAAACCAAACAAGAACAAAAAGCAAGAAGGTCAAACATGAACCAATACGCTTGAGTGTTGAAACATTCTAAAGCTTTCTAAGAGTGTCATCCTTATCAAAGGTTTACTTCTTGCAGTGACATTAATATCTCTGGTGACTCCTTCCTATAAAGTCAGGAGACAGTTTGGGAGAACATGAGGAGTTATGAGGTCACTGAATGGTGTGTGGCACTCAAAACTTTGCAAAAGGATGAAGGTCCAAGTCTTTAGTGTCTTTGCTTCCTGGTTTACTATATAGTTGTAATATGGATGCTATGCAGTGATGAGGACTGGACTCTTCTGCACTGTCTCTCTTCAGAGAATCCCTCGTACTACTGGTTTGACTTTGTGTTGAATGAGAGCAGTTGCTCTTGAGTCCTGATGAGACACATTACTTGCATTGTGAAGTAGTGTCATTCTGCACTATGGCCATGTGGAGAGATTCCTAGATGGTGATCCAGCTTGCAGGATACTCATTGTTGTCTTGTATATTTTTTCACCCAATGCTTAGGATCATGTTTGTTAATCATAAAAATTTGATACGATTCTCTCAAGTCCTAAGACAGAGAACCTGCCTAACTTTCTTGCAATGTGATCATCCATGAGGTAAGATTGAGGTGTCTGTTATATGGTTTCAGTTGCAGTCAACATAGTGAATACAAGACTTACTGTTATATAGTACAGTATGGATAAGTGGTCCAGCTTTACAATTAAGTTGATCTTTGGGGGAAAAGAATGCATCATTCTTACTCTGTTTCGGACTGGGTGCAGTAAAGCAGACAACAGGAGAATAGGTAGGATGCCAACTGGGTGCCCATTAGTAACTTCAAGATATTCAAACAAAATGTCCAAAATTAAATAGAAAACAACTGCTTATCTGGCACATAATAAAACCTACATCCAGGTAGCTTCTCAGCAACTACAATAATTCAACTATTTTCAGGAGCACCTTCTAGTGGTCCACTCTTAGGTCAAATACCGACTCTTCTGGGTGAGAGGGTTCTATGTCTAGCTGCATTTAAACGGTTGGAGCTAAGTGCCCTCACTGGGCTGTTTCTCAGAGGTGCAGGGAGGAAGGAGAAATATTAGAGATAGCACCCAATCTCATGTGCAGGTTACCATGTACCTTGTCCAAGCCTGTGAGGAGGACCTCTGACACGCATGCATGGAACATTAACAGCCCTTCATGACATTCTGTATAGTGTTTACACTTTTTACTAAAATATTTACAGCTCACTATCTCTATAGTGGGTCCAAGATTTAAATCAACCTTCAGTTCCCTTTTTGTACAGTCTAATTTGGTTCTCATGCCTTTTGCTAGGTGATTGCAATATATATCCCTCCAATGTTTTTCCATGTACAGTTTAACAGCCAAAAATTATGCTTTGATTGACAACTGTTTGTGAGCTGTGCTCTTTAATGATTTGAAATGTATACTTGAAAGTTTTATTTCTTGGATAAACTCAAACTCTGAAACCAAGCCAATTCCTAATAGCTTGCTATGAAGTATATAACATCACCCCTTTAAAAAAACTATTCTGCTTTGCTGTTTGTAAAGTGATTATATATTTGTAATTAGCTCTTTGAGTTTTGTGTTTGGGTTTGGGAGATGGGACCCCTGCTGGATAGAACTCTGTATAATGATTTGCTCTTACTGATCTAATGTGTTTTGTTTGTATTAATGTTTTGTCAATGTAATTTTACATTCCAATCTTTTAGTATACTTATTGGTGTTCACAGTGTATTTCTTTTTAAGTAAGGTTGTGAAATTTCTGAATTCAAAAGTTTATTGCCTCTAATTTTTCTTCATGGATCTTGTGCATCCCTCCATTCTACAAGTACACTGTCCAGAGTGGAGTGTTACAACTGAACATTAGAGTAAAATGGAATTAACAGCAGCACAAGTGTTGAGTGTGTATATATATATATATATATAAATATATATATATATATATATATATATATATATATATATATATATATATAAAATATATATATATATATATATATATATATATATATATATATATATATATATATATATATATATATATATATATTGTCACACACATGCAAATAGTAAACAGTTTATAGGCTCTGGTGATGGTAAATCTCTGCCACTCCAGGGGCTGGCACAGTGTGTGATAATGCCTTCTCTTTTGAGACCAGAAAAAACTGAAGGCTTTTCCACTACCCCTAAAAGGAGCTATTTCTGGAAACCCACTGAGGTTATCTCAGTGAGAGCTAGTCTCCAAAGCTCCCAGCACTCTACCTAGTGGTCCCAAATGTTTTCCATTAAACTAAAAGCCAAAACAAACTCACCAATCCATGATTTGTAATAGGTCGGGAGAGATTATCATAACCTATAAAACAAAACTGTAATGCTCCATCCATACTTGCTAGGAAAACTGTGTTATATCAACAAAAACCTGGAAGAAAATCAAATTGGTCTGTATGGTACAGTGTAATTTTTTCCAAATTTGCTAAGAATTTATTAGTGTTGTTGTAAAATAATTCTGCTTGTCTCCTACCTTTTTTAATATGATTTTAATTAGTCTGAAGAAAAAAAATGTTTTTTTCATATCAACAGACTCTCTGAACTGGGTAAAAGCAGGGTTTGAAGTGTTGAGAGAATGCATTGACACAGCGCGTTGCCGCACCCACCACATAACAAACTACTTTAGGAACCCAGATTAGGACCCAAATGCAGCCGTGCAATGGGTAAAACCTCAGCAACAGCTATTTCATGAAGTATTGTTTGTGATTAATATATATTAAATCTTTCTTTTTGATATGTTGCAGATAGTACTTTATAATTGTTTTTTTGTAAACCATATAACAGTATGTATCTGATTGTTCTTTTATAATAAAATGAAAAAATTTTTAAGTCTGTATCACTCAGCCATTCTCTTGTACTTGATGGGTTCTCTTGGTTCCTTGTATTGAATTCCATTGAGTCCTCTACCTGAGACAGCTGCTCATTCATGACCATTAGTTTAATTTGAGATACTTGTTTGCAGCCATTTATGTAATGCCCAAAATCATTCTCTAGAAATAACTGATGAAAGAAATTATGCATTCATATTATGTGCTACTGCCTTCCCTATTTGCTTTATTTCCAGTTCAGTTTGTTTCATAAGAATTTGATCTGTTGCAGTAGAATGCTTGCTGTTTGTGATTCTCTTTGAAACAAAAAATTTCCCTTTAACAGATATGATTTTGTAACAGCACTTCTGCATATCAAACTAATGATTTTAATTTAAAATGAACATAAATTTGGGATGTGATAGTAGGGTTTCTGAAAGTTAATTTGGAGCACTCAAAATTTAACACTCTATATATTCAAAATATTTATTGCATGTATTACATTTTACTCTGCATTAACTGATTTAATTAATTGTAAAATTGCTGGATAAAAAACAGCACCATGAATGGTTATTAGTCAGAAGATTCTGTCCAAATAAACAAGGTTAATTTAGTCCTTACTTTAACAAAATGCTTTCAAGAGTGCATATAAACTACTTACCATACACCACTATATCGCAGTGCTATTGGTGTAGAGGTAAGAACTGCTGTCTCCAAGTCGAGGAGGTGGCGGGCTTAATTCTGGGTCTTTCATGCAATGAACTGTTTTGAGTAGTGAGGCTATTATTATTATAAAATAAAAACATACATTTGATTAGAGTCTGTAACAGTTGGTATAAATTTATGGTACTTGTAAAATTTAGCGTTTTGTTTCATTATTCACTTTTATTCTCTCAGTCATGTTCATGCTCCCCCGATCTGACACTTTTAGTTTTCAAATAAAGACATACAATAACAGAGGTGAACTCAGATGAGGATGAGGGTTCTACATCAGATAAAAGGGAACAGAAGCAACCCCTGCAAGAACGCCACTCACACATAGAACAATCCCAGCTGCACAGGTGTAAGGCAAAGATGGCATCGTTTGGATGCAACAGAGGTCGGTGTCATCCTACCAGTGAATCTGCCACACGCATGTCCTTCAATGAAACAGCAGGGCCTAATTCTGGGCTCATCAGGCGACTTTGCATTATTTGACAGTAAAACTATTTCAACCATTCTATGCTCTGCTTCTCAGCTGAAAGAGTTCACGTGGCGGATGTTAGCTGACTTGCTGACCAACCACAAGTGTTACCTGGTAGGTAACCACCTACAAATCAGATTGTGATTCGACTACGAATGCCTTGAATGTATTACCCCAATCTACATACCTAAATAACTAACCACATGCCGGGCACAACATGAAGGCTTCGCTTGACGCTGAGGTTCGATTCCAGAGGGAGTGCAGTGAGTGTGTACGCTGATGAGCCTCAGAATTAGGGCGTAAACACGTGTCGCTGCTCTTTGCATTATTTGACAGTAAAACTATTTCAACCATTCTATGATCTGCTTCTCACAACTGAAAGAGGGCACCGCTGGCGGACTCTTAGCCAACTTGCTGACTAACACAAGCGCTACCTGTAGGTAACCACCCACACAATCAGATTGTGATTCAGACTATGATGCCTTGACAAAAAAAAAAAAAAAATATATATATATATATATTATATATATACTACAGAATACCCATCTTCATGAAGGGAAGTAGTGTGTTAAAGAAGTTATGAAAAGAAAAGGAAAAAATTTAAAAAATAACGTAATGATTGTTAATGTAATTGTTTTGTCTTTGATATGAGTGTTGTTGTCATATCTATATATCTATTTAATATCTATATGTATATAAATATATCTATATAATATATATATACGTATATATCTATATCTATAGCAAAATAACCACTTGGCAGCGGAGAAGTAAAAGAAAAGGAAACATTTTAATAATAACGTAACATGATTGACAATGTAATTGTTGTCATTGTCATGAGTGTTGCGGTTATATATATATATATATATACATACATACATGTGTACATATATACACACACACATATACTATGGGTGCCAAACAGGCAAATAAATAGATTTTGTGAATATATAAAGTCAAGGCTAATATATAAAGTCAAAACTTGAATATATAAAGTCAAAACTTGAATATTATAAAGTCACTGTTGAATATATAAAGTCAAAACTTGAATATATAAAGAAGGCTGGAATATATAAAGTCAAAACTTGAATATATAAAGTCAGCCAGAATATATAAAGTCAGCACTGGAATGTATAAAGTCAAAACCTGAATATACAAATTCAGTGTTGGAATTTATAAAGTCTTCCTGATTATATAAAGTCAGCATCGGAGTATATAAACTCACTCCTGAATACATAAAGTGAAAGTCAAAATCTATTGATTGAAACGACTTGAACTGAACTAAGTTAACAAAAACATATTCAGAAAAATAAATTAAAAAACACTGTTCGGTTAATGTTTGAAATGATGCATGTGCCCTGCCCAGGATTGGTTCCTGCCTTGCCCTCAGTGTGGCTGGGAAAGTCTCCAGCAGACCCCTTTGACCCTGTGGTCGGATTCAACGTGTTGGGAAATGGATGGATATTCCAGCTGACTTTGTATATTCGAGCTGACTTATATATTGAAGTTTTGACTTTATATATTACAGCTTACTTTATAGCCTGTATTCGAACTTGACTTTATATATTCAAGATTTGACTTTATAGATTCCAGCGCTTACTTTATATATTCAAATATTCCAACGCCAGTCTTTATATACTAAGTTTTGACTCTATATATTTGGGAATGACTTTAGGCTTATATTCAAGTTTTGACTTTATATTTCCAGCACTGACTTTATATAATCAAGTTTTGACTTTATATATTTGCGAATGACTTTATATATATACAAGTTTTGACTTTATATAGTTCTCATCATTGCATAACTTTTTCTTTACCATAGAAATTTAAAGACTAAATTCAACATTCCTAACAAAGATATTTCTGTGACTCAAATAGAAGTTACTTATATCCAAATTCGAGCTATTGAGCTGTCGCCTGCCTGCCTGAATAAATCACCTCGCTTCGCTTACTTTTTACCGCTCATTAATCATGGCTAGTGGCGGAAAAATTATAAAATGGAAGGAGAATTACACTGAGTATGGCTTTACCAAAACAATTATTGATGGCAAATCGATTATTCATAAATCTTCAATTGGTGATCTGTTTTCTGTGTTAACCTCATATTTTTCATACTTCTTCTCAAACCAAGGGGTGCGAGGCTAAATGAATCGGAAGCACTGATCAATGTAATCGTGTACCAGGAAATCATGCATTGACAGAAGTTCCCCTTTGCTTGTGATTAAATCGGATTTTCAGCGCATATGACACATGCATCGGCTTCACAGCTGTGCTTGTGCTAAGAAAAGGAACTATTTTAAAAATAACGATTGTCAATGTAACCTTTGTAGTAGTGCCTGAGGATTCAGTGTGAGAAACTCTAGACACAGCGTGTATTAACTTGTGGATTTTTCTGTGAGTATTTGGTGGCAGCCACAAAGTCGTAACTCTGCTAGCTGGGCGCAGCTCAGAGCGAAATGAGATGAATGGGAGGGATGATGGCGTGACTCCCACCCGCCTTAACTGTCAGTCCCCACAAACACAGTCTCTCGAATTGTATAAGCACAGCCTCTCACCTGCAATTTTAACTTAGTTACAAAGTGATCAAAACTCTTGTTTATATCCTGCATCCTCTCATTAAACTTGTATCCCGCATTACCCGTGGGCATGACAAACACCAGCGGCAGCCTGTCTATGAACTTAATTTAAAGTTTAGGTTTACAACGTGCTTTTGTTTCCGAAGTAGCAGCACTCGTGAATATGGTTGTATATGTCACTCGCTCGCTTCTAATTGTTTCGCTGCCTTCTGAATTATATAATGCATGTTTTCTTCAGCGCTTTTTGGAGCTCTTCCTGGTTTTCTAGGCGTGATGTCACACGAAACTCCGCCCCCCACGGCTTTCGAGCTCAACTCCAATACAGTATATGTAGAAAAATAAGCTCCAGTTAGACCATTACTCGTAGAATTTCAAAATGAAACCTGCACAACTTTGTAAGTAAGCTGTTAGGAATGAGCCTGCCAAATTTCAGCCTTCTACCTCACGGAGTTAGCAATTAGTGATGAGTCAGTGAGTGAGTGAGTGAGTGAGGGCTTTGCCTTTTATTAGTATAGATTATTATTATACGTGTGAATGCATGATCAAATTCAGTAAGCTAGTGGGTATGAATAGGGACACTATGTGCTTGACAATACCATGAGTTCATTGAAATAATTACACAGCAAGGTGCGCACGCAATACAAACATAATATGTATATTATTGAAGTAAAGGTTCATATAAATTGATTATATACAAATTTTAACAACTTGAGATTTGTCAACTGGTTAAAATCACGAAATTATACATGTATTGCTTTATAGTCCACATATAGTGTATGTATATTATTAAATAATGATACAAAATCATACAAACGTTGTAGAATCTAACGTAAGACTTATTTTGTGTCATATTTCTTCAAAGAAGTTTTAATTAGTTTGCTTTAAAAATCTCATGGCAAACGTGGAACCGCTGAAAATCGCTGATCTTAATCAATTTTTTAACACATGCTACGGCAAATGTTACATATCTGTTAGTAAACATGTACGCACGCTGATGTCCTGATGTCTGCGTTCTAGGCTGCAGGTATATTAAACGCATTGACGCTTTACTGGGGTGCTCTGTGATTGAGGTGGACAGTAAACTTTGTTAAAATGATATCGAAAAATACCAGTCGCCAGTTGTATTTTCAGTCGTTTGGCATGTTTACTGTTGTTACCAAAAATTCTTCAACGGGCTCATCAACAAAGAAACGTGGATAGTAAGATTTAGTAAAATATCAGTAATAATAATACAATCCCATAATAGAACACTTTACAAAGACATTTAAAAGACAGCTCGTTAAATAAATGTAGCAATCCTTTGTCATGCTATAAGTGACAGCTTGTTTAAACATTTACACAGGTGTTTTCCTGGGAATAAAAAGGAAAAATCCAGGAAAGGTTTTGTTGTTGAACTCAAATTTCACCTCCCCATGTGAGTCATTAAAACTATTGGAATGAAATATAGTTCTATACAAACCGGATTCCAAAAAGTTGGGACACTAAAGAAATTGTGAATAAAACTGAATGCAATGATGTGGAGATGGCAAAGTCAATATTTTATTTGTAATAGACGTAGATGACAGATCAAATGTTTAATCGAAAAGTAATGTACTTTTAAGGAAAAATTTATTTAAAATTTCACGTGTCAACAAATCCCAAAAGTTGGGACAAGTAGCAATAAGAGGCTGGAAAAAGTAAATTTGAGCATAACGAAGAGCTGGAAGACCAATAAACACCTAAGTCAATTGGCAACATGATTGGGTATAAAAGAGCTTCTCAGAGTGGCAATGTCTTTCAGAAGCCAAGATGGAGAGGATCACCAATTCCACAATGTCTGAAAGATATGACAAATCAGAAAGGTGTTACCAGAAAATTGCAAAGACTTTGCATCTCATCATCAACTGCATAAATCATCCAGATCAGAGAATCAACAATCTCTGTGCGTA
>NW_024380364.1:0-62708 GCF_016835505.1 Polypterus senegalus | reverse complement strand
CCAACAGCACAAAAGGCAAACCTGAAAAAGAATTGCAGCAAATCTTCAGTTTGCTCAGGAACACCTGGATGCTTCACAATGATCCTTGGACAATGTTAAATGGACAGATGAGACAAAAGCTGATCTTTTTGGCACAAATACACAATGCTAGGTTTGGTGAAAGAGGGCACTGCACACCAACATCAAAACCTCATCCCAAATGAAACACAAAGTAGAAGGAGAATCATGGATTTGGGCCTGCTTTGCTTATTCATGGCCTGGACACAACACAAATATTGAAGGAACAAGAAATTCAAATGTATATCAAAACATGTAAGAGCCGAAGTTCATGACCTCAAGCTTAAGTGAGGCTTGATGTTGCCGCAAGACAGTGACCCAACCACACAAGAACATTAACAAAAGAATGGCTGGTAAAGACGTTTGACCAAGCAAGAGTCCTGACTGTAACTCCTCTGAGATGCTGCAGCCTCACCTGAGAGCTGTACAACTAGAAATACTGAGGAACTGAAACAGGTTGGTAAGCAAGGATGGTACATCAGACATCCCAAGCATTGTGCAGGTCTTATAAGCAAGAAATGGAAATGTTTGGTGGAAGTTGTGGCTGATGAAGCAGGATCAACAAGTTATTAAATAAAAAATATTAAATAATTAAAACTTGGTCAAATTGTTTTGCCAGTCTCCACTGTGAACGATCACTCAATGTGCCTAACAAAGACATGGAAAGTCCAACATCTGGTATGTTATTAGTTTAGCTAGATTTTGGATGTCAAGAATTGAGACTTAGGTGATGATCAAGAACAACAACAACATTTACAGTATTTATATACCACATTTTCATACAAAAACTGTAGCTGAAAGTGCTGTACATAATGAAGAATAGAAAAATAAAAGACACAGTAAGTAAATAAAATAAGTCGACATTAAGTAACATAGAATAAGAGTAAGGTCCGATGACCAGGGAGGACAGAAAAAACAAAAAAAAACTCCAGAAGGCTGGAGAAAAAAAATAAAATCTGCAGGGATTCCCGACCATGAGACCGCCAGCCCCCTCTGGGCATTCCACCTCACATAAATGAAACAGTCCTCTTTGTATTTAGGGTTCTCACGGAAGGACTTGATGATGATCGTCACATAGACTTCTGGCTTTTAGTCTATCAATGTAGGAACATCATGATGCTTTGAGTAGATGGTGGTGGCCGCCACCACCACAAAGAAACTGTAAAAAGAACAGAAGTAGGGGTTAGTACAGTTTTAGAGCCACTATGAATAGTTATTATGATGAATTGAACATGCAGAGTATCAGGATTAAATTAAAGTGAAGTTATAAAAGGCCATGTTAAAGTAATGTGTTTTCAGAAGTTTTTTAAAGTACTTCACTGTATTTGCCTGGCAAATTCCTATAGGCAGGCTATTCCAGATTTTAGGTCCATAACACCAGAAGGCCACCTCACCACTTCTTTTAAGTTTAGCTTTTGGAATTCTAAGGAGACACTCATTTGAGGATCTGAGGTTACGATTTGGAATATAAGGTGTCAGACATTCCGATATATAAGATGGAGCGAGATTATTTAAGGCTTTATAAACCATAAGCAGAATTTTAAAGTCAATTCTGAAAGACACAGGTAACCAGTGTAGTGACATTAAAACTGGAGAAATGTGTTCGGATTTTCTTTTCCTAGTTAGAATTCTAGCAGCTGCATTCTGCACTCGTTGCAAACGATTTATGTCTTTTGGGTAGTAGAATAGCAGGTTTATTTAGGTTGTCATTTAACTGCATAATGGCTGCCTTCTCCAGAACTTTACTTAAGAAAGGCAGGTTAGAGATGGGTCTAAAATTTTCAAGAGCCGAGGGGTCAAGATTATGTTTCTTAAGAAGGGGTTTAACTACAGCAGTCTTAAGATAGTCTGAGTCTTTAATGATGAATTTACTATGTCAAGAATATTATCAATTAGCACACCTGATACTTCTTTGAAAAACCTTGTTGGTATTGGGTCAAGGACACAGGTGGAGGGTTTCATTTGAGAGATTATTCTATGTAAATCAGGTAAATCTATCCTGGTGAAAGAATTGAATTTGTTTATAATTGAGTACTGGGGATTAGGAGGATCCTCGGTGTTATGGAGATATACTATGTTATTTCTAACATAGTAATATCTAATATGTAATATCATTCATTTTTGATTGAAAATTACAGCAATAGCCTCAAAGGTTTCACTGGAAGTATTTTGGAGGCATTCCTTTGCGTTACCTGGTTTAGCAGACGATCAATCGTTGAGAATAAGACTCTGGAATTACTAGCATTGTTATTTATAATCTTAGAGAAATAGCAGCACCTCTCAAGATGGACAGTGTTATTGTATTCTGTTATTTTAGCCTTCAGTATCTCATAGTGGATAATCAGATGACATCTTAGTAGGAATTAATGCAGAAATACAAGGAATTCCAAAAGGTTTTCTTACCTGTCCTTATAAATGTAGTTGTAAATCAACAGTTATCCCTGCTGGTCAGACTGCTATGTGTAGATCTGATGAGTCACTGCACCACACAATGACACACACACCTCATTGGCTACTCAAAGATTAAATCAAACCCAATAATAACGGAGACCCTGACAGTGGGACTCGCCCTGCATTCTCATCCCCAAATTCACCCACATAAGGCCTTTTCCTCACCCATCCTGTGAAGTTCATTTATGGTGTCTTTGTTATTGTGACACACAGAGTACTCAGAATTAGAACAGAAGAAACTTCAGGACTTGTCGTAGTGTCTAAGGCTGCAGTCCAATCCCCATCCTTTCCTTCTCAGTCTTTTATATGTGACTCCTATCCTCAGACTTTCACCATTACACTCCACCTCCCAGTAACAGCGAGTCCCAGTCAGAGCCTCTCTGCACAGAAAATCACAGGATTCTGTCCAATCAGATGAGCTCATTACTTTTAGTGTCTGGTCTGCGCAGCTCCTGATTGGTTCTTGTTGATTGTCTGTGTTGTGCTCCGCCCCCAGTCCCATTACACACTCCCAGGTTTCCTCACTCGTTTTCTTTTCTCTCCTTTCAGATATTAGTCCCCTCACACTGGACATCAACACGGCACACAGAGACCTTCGTCTGCCTGAAGAGAACAACAAGGTAACATGGGAGCAGACAAAAGCCAAATATCCTGATCATCCAGACAGATTTGACCTGTGGCCTCAAGTTCTGTGCAGGGAGGCTCTGAATGGGACTTGCTGTTACTGGGAGGTGGAGTGCAGTAGAAACTGCATGATGATTGGAGTTACATATAAAGGTCTGGGCAGGAAGGGATGCAGCATGGAGTGCCTCCTTTGATTAAACACGTCCTTGTGTTTGTGGTGGTCTCACTCCCAGTGCTCTATGTGTCACAATAACAAGTGGACTCTAATCAGTGCCCCTACAGCCCCAGAATAGGTGTATCTGCACTGGCCTGCTGGCTCACTGTCATTTTATAGCGTCTCACACACAATGACCCTCCTGCAGAGGTTCAACACCTCCTTCACTGAGCTTCTCTATCCAGGGTTTTATCTTAGTCTTCACTACAGTGTATCAGTCAGCCATCTGACACCATGTGACCTCTGACCAGTACCCTCCACTCATCACTTGATATCCCCACAAGCGCAGGTCCTCTTTGTGTTTGTAGTTTGGTGTGAAATTAAATTTGCAGGATAAAGCACCTCTGTGATTGAATTTGTGGATGAGAATGTTGGGCAAGTGCGGCTTTATTATTATTGGGTCTGAGTAGCCAATAAGGTGTGTGTGTCATAGTGAAGTACATTGAGTTCTTAGACCTACAAATACCAGTCTGACCAGCTTGGGTTGCGTCTTTGTCTTCATAAGAACATAATCAATCTCTGTTCTCCCTTTTTCTTTATCCCCTCAATTAAACAGAGGGTCTAGATAAGCCTCTCCTGGGGCGTCATGTATAAACAGCACAAAATTGATGCATACTCCTGTTTCCACGTTCAAATCCCAATGTAAAAAAAACTAAACTTGGTGTAAAGCCACGCACATTTTCATGCTAACTCAATCCCTGGCATATGCAAGTTCTCCGCTCGGTGATGCAAACTGGCGGCACCCAGCATCAAAGCAGTGCTTTTGTTCCAGTGTGGTTTCCCTTTCTTTTTTAGATGCATATCCCAGATGCGGCTTTAACATATACACTGAAATTAACTGCATATTCTTTATTAGTTTAAAGCATCTGATCATAATTAACCTATAACAATATAATGGTCCATGGAATGGCCAAATTATTCCAAATACCATAACTGCTTTAGCATTGTTACTCTCACTACACCTTCTTCTTCTTCTCTCAGCTGCTCCCATCAGGTGTTGCCACAGCGGATCATCTTTTTCCATATTACTCTCACTGCACCACTCAGAATATTTATATCACTGTATCTGAGTGTGGAATCACAGCTCTACAGCAGCTGATCGGAAACAGAATTATCAGTATACAGCATGAAGCACATGCTGCCTCAGCCATGCGCACAGTCTATTTGAATTTTTCCGATACGGCAAACACTTCAGAGCTTTTCCTGTACGGACATTGCAGATCAGGAAAAGTTTCATCCCATGAATGCTAAAGTCCATCAAGTGCCTGTTTGTACTTATAAGTACAATTACCTCACTGTAAACTTGCGATACAATTATAACATTGCACAACCTGAGCAACTTTATAAAGTGCGTATTTACATATGATGACAATATCATTTTTATGATGAAATGCAGCAAAATATGTTTTTTTTTTAAATATTATACAGATACAATTTTAACATCATTTAAATAATCTATATTATTTAGCGCAAAGCATCTTGCGGGAGGCAGGAACAATCTCTGGATGGGGTGCCAGTTCGTCACTATCACTGTGCCACCATGTTCCAAAGTTTAATAACATGCTTTAATTCCCATCATCATGAAAATGATATCAAGTATACATCTCAGTATTTAAATTATTCAGAGAACTGTAATATCAGGAATGTAATGGATTCTGTGTCCTGTCTGCATAAGAGAAAGTCCATTTAAGAAGCACATAGCAATTCACACACATAGAGCAAATAGAACAAAGTATTTAATGTGCTACTTTAGTTACGATGGGATTTGAGAAACTAGTGTATTAAACGATTTTAAGATGAAGTTTATGACGTTCTACTTTAATGACGTAAACTACATAATTAAAATGGAAATTTCGAGATTAAAAATGACATTTCCAGCTTTTTTCCCACTCTGTCTCTATTTTTTTTTCTTTTCTCTGTACCCTAATAAACTTTCATATGACACTCAGACAGTGGGCTACGACTCGCCTTTTCACGTCGACTTTGATATCTGACAGCATCTTTTTTATTTCGTTACTGTGCAACTTTGTGAACTTGATCTTTCGAGTTTCTCTGACACTCTAAGTCACTGGATCAACTTCATTTTGTTGTTTATACCACTGTTTAAACCAACAAATAGCACGTTTCTCCTTGGCTCCACTTGGTATTCACTGAAATTCTTCTATTTTCCCCTATGCTTTTGCCATTGCCTTTTCACAGAGTGCTGGGTTTAACAGCTGTTTATATTGATTTGCATATTCAAAGAAGTGTGATTCTGAGAGGAGTTGGGGTGGGGCAGCAGGTGCATGCATGTGCTTTACTTTTCAGGCTGACCAGGATTTATATAGCGGAAGAACGTGGAAGTCGTCGTACGCACAGATTTATACATCTGGATTTTTTTGTGCATACAGACATTCCCACTTTTTGCCTGTACACCATGTTTTAGTGTGAATTCTACGCACGACATTATGTATGAGGCCCCAAATGATTGTCTTCTCACAGCCGCCTCACTGGATACTCAGGGCGGCTGTGGCATCGGCAAGGTCGTGGACAGTCTCTTTTGATAAAGCTGCTGGTGAAGTCATCCACTTGTGACTCCAATTGCTCTAGGTGCAGCATCAGGTCTCCCTCACTTGTCTCGGGCTGTTCCGAACTGGAGATGCACTCAGCCTTGGCCCGACTCATGCACACTGCCTTACAGAGTCAAAGAAACAAACAACAATAAAACCAAAATTGAAGAATGTATTAAATAACAATAAATTAAATCTAACTACACAAAATAAAACCATCCCACCCCAGTTCCCTTTCCGACGAATACACAATAAACATAAACTCAGAAACAACAAACAATTAACAAAATCTACACACAATGAAGTCCAAAACAAAATCCATAGGAAACGGCAACCAATGTAGTGAAATTATGAAGAATAGATAATCAGCTGTAAGAGATCAGCTCGCTGTAAGTGAATATAAAGAACAGTCCTACTGGTATATCCTGATGATGAAGTGTGATGAGATCGAGAGCGCTCCTTCTCCGAAGGTCGACAAATAATCCAATTTTGTCCTCGCGCAGCAGCAGACACCAGACAGTCCATACACACGAACAGGAGATCATCTAGGACAAGAACAAAATCCACAGGCAAGAAATGGGAAGACAAAACAGATGGGTAACTCCAGACACAACACTGCCTCCTCTCTCTATATAACTGGCCTCCTTGTCCCAAGCAGCCCCTGCATCTTTGGCAGGCATCCAATCAGAGCCACAGCAGGGACTGCTGGGAGATGAAGTTTTAAATCCCAGGTAGCACTGCTACACCACATTGTTTTAAAAGGAAATAAAATATTCAAAGGCACAATCAAGCCTGGAAAAGAAATCATCAATCTGTGTGATAGTGTTGATAACAGTGTCTATCGTCAATTGGAGAAATGGCCGCTGTGTGCTATAAGAATCATTGACTCATTTAGCAACAGACATAAAGGTGTGCAGTTTTTAGTAAACTTTATCGAGGAGATATTATGTCCTCGGAGTGATCATTTAAAGACATACCTCTCGAAACCAATCTTATCCATTTTGAATCTGAACGCATACATGTAGAGGAACTTCAGAGAGCTTTCCAAAGATTGTATAGACTAGAAAGTGTGATCTTAAAAGATTGTACAAGTTCTGTAAGACTAAAACAAAGAAAGGTTACCTCATAACATACTTTTAAACAGGGCTCAAAATATCAAAAATAAATACAAACGGTTATTAGCTTATCAGAAAAAATGGCTAAAATGATCCACGTGCCGCCAAGACAATAAGGCAAGAAAACCTGCAGCTGTTAAACCTTATTTTGAAATTGTATGAGAATCCAAAAGACAAAGGAGGAGATTTTCGAGGCACAGAACATAATTTTGAATTCTGATTGATGAATTTGGATAGAATTAAGTCATACATGCATGTCCTAAACATTATTAATGAAAGTATACAGGGGATTTTAGACACATTATCTCCTAATATCGGTTCAAGTGTGGTCAGTTACGTCATATTTCCCTGATTTTCAAAATAATCTTTATTCACATATCGCATCTTAACCGTTTTGATTCTGTTGGCTTTTTAAAAGATGTGTCTCAGATGCTACAAAGTAATAAATGAATAATTACAGATTTGTCTCTGTGATTTTAGTAACCATGGTATAAAAACATGCACAGTGTGGAAAGGATTAAAATTAATGCAATACTCTTCAGTAAAATTATCTTCTGTTAGTTGATTTCTTATACCGGGGCAACTGCTGTTTTGCAGGGAGTGTGCCTTACTTGCTCAGTAAAGAAGACTTGAGGGGTGGCGACATTCTACTAAGGGCTAATGAACTGTGTAAGCAATTGGGAATTTTAAGAAGAGAAGAAAATATCAGATGTGAATAATTGTGAGTGTCTTTTAGAAGTTTCTATATATTCATGAAAGTACATGAAATACTTCATGATGGGTCCAACACCACCACACTCTAAAGTGAATTTTCTTCTATTACACAGACAGCATTATTTTCTCATATTGGACAGGAAATAGTTTATAGGTGATACTTATTGTAATATCTGTCATGCAGCTCATTCTTACAAACAGAGCCATGCGTGTGTGAATACACACCGGGCCTGCCTTGATGCTTCTTGTGTTGAAGTCAAAGGGGAGAGAATTTGATGTCCTACATACAAATATCTTCTGTCAAACAACGACATGCCTGGAGAAACTCAGAAGTAGGCCGGTCTGTGAGATAAGAGAATATTGTAACAGCCGCCAATGTTAAACAAGGCCTAGCCACAGCTGCAGATGAAAGACATGTCTGCCTTGCAAAGAGGCAGATGTACCCTCAACAACCACTTATGTTGTATGCAACCGTTATTAAAGAATGCTGTATCAAAAAAGCACATTTTATGATTTTGAATGTCAGCAAGATTCAGGAATACGTGAACAAAATTACATTTATGCTTTACATAAGGATAGTAAAATGAATGGGGAATTTGCTGGAAGAGATGTGACGATATTTATATCGATGTTTATCGATAGGAAGTTTAAAAATTAAACATTTATTGCACGTAATGCAAAATCCTATGACTGTTATTTTGTAATCAATAAATTAAAAGAAAAAATGAAAACTGAATTGTTAACTCTCGCTGGAAAAATTGTTGCTAATTGTGAAAAGTTTAAAAATCAGATTCATCGACCCTTTGCACTTTTTAGCATCAACAGGGTCTGTGTTTACGACCAAAAACAGAGGTCTGGCAGTCAATTTGTCCTTGGGTGGTTTATCTGAAGGAAATACATCCAGAAAATGGACTCACGTCAGCAGCCCCACTGCAAGAATGGTCCTGAGTTCCTCAGTGTCCAGTGGCTGCATATCTGAACTTGTCTACAGCTTATCTATAGTTGCACAGTTGTGCTTGAAAGTGTGTTGACCCTTTAGAATTTTCTCTATTTCTGCAAAAATATGACCTAAAACATCATCAGATTTTCACTCAAGTCCTAAAAGTAGATAAAGAGAAACCAGATAAACAAATGAGACAAAAATATTATACTTGGTCATTTATTTACTAAGGAAAATGATCGAATATTACATATTTGTCAGTGGCAAAAGTATGTGAACCTTTGCTTTCAGTATCTGGTGTGACCCCCAATAACTGCAACTAAACGTTTCCGGTAACTTTTGATCATTCCTGCACACTGGCTTGGAGGAAATTTAGCCCATTCCTCCATACAGAACAGCTTCAGCTCTGGGATGTTGGTGGGTTTCCTCACATGAACTGCTCGCTTCAGGTCCTTCCACAACATTTCGATTGGATTAAGGTCAGGACTTTGACTTGGCCATTCCAAAACATTAACTTTATTCTTCATTAACCATTCTTTGGTAGAACGACTTGTGTGCTTACGGTTGTTGTCTTGCTGCATGACCCACCTTCTCTTGAGATTCAGTTCATGGACAGATGTCCTGACATTTTCCTTTAGAATTCTCTGATATAATTCAGAATACATTGTTCCATTAATGAAGGCAAGCCGTCCTGGCCCAGATGCAGCAAAACAGGCTCAAACCATAATACTACCACCACCATGTTTCACAGATGGGATGAGGTTCTTATGCTGGAATGCAGTTTTTTCCTTTCTTCAAACATAATGCTTTTCATTTAAACCAAAAAGTTGTTTTTTGGTCTCATTGATCCACAAAACATTCTTCCAATAGCCTTCTGGTTCATCCACGTGATCTTTAGCAAACCGCAGATGAGCAGCAATGTTTTTTTGGAGAGCAGTGGCTTTCTCCTTGACCCCCTGCCACGCACACCATTGTTGTTCAGTGTTCTCCTGATGGTGGACTCATGAACATGAACATTAGTCAATGTGAGAGAGGCCTTCAGTCTGATATGGCTGTGCAATATGTAACACAGAGAATGGAAAAGATAGGCACCATCTCCGGGCATGAAACCACTCGGTAAGTGACAGTTTTTTGATCGATGGTGATCACCTTGATAGACATGTTAATGGGGGTACGGTTGGAACAATAAAGGAAATGGGTACCTGAACAGTAAACTAAGTCTAAAATACCTACACAATAACTATAATAGTAATAAACGAACAATAAAACAGCGTAGAAGCAGTGGATTAAATAAAAGGCTGCAGTTATCAGCAGGAGACATGAATACCGTGGACGAAGCAAAGAAGGGAATGAAGAGACCGGAGTGACAGACGGCCTTATATGGGCAGGCAGTCAATTACGTGGAAGGAATTAGGATGGGGACGCAACACCGCCTCACGGCGACCGAGCTGCAGGCTATGGACGTATATATACTAATAAAAGGCAAAGCCCTCCCTCACTCACTCACTCACTCCCTCACTCACTGACTCACTCTCACTCACTGACTCATCACTAATTCTCCAACTTCCCGTGTGGGTGGAAGGCTGAAATTTGGCAGGTTCATTCCTTACAGCTTCCTTACAAAAGTTGGGCAGGTTTTATATCGAAATTCTACGCGTAATGGTCATAACTGGAAGCAGTTTTCTCCATTTACTGTAATGGAGATGAGCTTCAACGCCGTGGGGGCGAGTTTCGTGTGACATCATCACGCCTCCCACGTAATCACGCAGTACATAGAAAACCAGGAAGAGCTCAAAAAAGCGCTTAAGAAAACATGCATTATATAATTGAGAAGGCAGCGAAACAATAAGAAGCGAGCGAGTGACATATACAACCATATTCATGAGTTCTGCTACTTCGGAAACAAAGCACGATGTAAACCTACACTTTAAATTAAGTTCATAGACAGGCTGCCGCTGGCGTTTGTAATTTAGTGCCTGCCCATATAAGGCCGTCCGTCAGCGCAATCCAATAGCAAACTGCCACGGGTAAATATTCACGGGTGAAGGACTGTGCTTATGGAGAGGAAGATGAGATGGTCAGGGTGGTGTTTGACACAAACTCAGCGAAACTGCGAGAGAAAGTTTTAAGTGCCAGGACTAAGGTAACATTAAATAAAGCTATGGACATAGCACGAGATGGCACCAGCACAGCTGGGAACCTTCGATGCAAGTACACCGAGTGGCTCACGTGAACTGACGCAGTGCACAGATAAAAAGCAACAGTTCCAAAGAGCTGAACAAAAACCGAATTACACAATTGAAAAGGCAGCAAAAATATGAAGCGCCTGATAAGCATATTCATAAATCCAGCTACTGTGGAAACAAAGCACACGGTGGAAAAAGTCAATGTCCCGCTAAAGGAAGACAGTGTAAAAAACCCGTGCATGCAGTGTGTCAGGTCTCAGATAAAGAAGAAGACGAGCTGTTTATTGATGCAGTAAGAAATGAATCGATGAATGAAACCTGTCATCTTTACAACGATTGACAAACACGGAATGTAACTTGAACACAACACATCCTACAAATACGAACCTGATTGAAAGAAATAATGATAATCAAATCCTTGATGACAGCAACACTCAGTAACACTCACAAAACAAATACTGTATATTGACAGTCATGTTACGTTATTTTTAAAATGTTCCCTTTTCTTTTTCTACCTTTTTTAACACACTACTTCTCCGCTGCGATACGCGGGTATATATATATGTATATATATATAACCCGATCTACATACTCGAATAATGGATACTTTATTCGCCATCAATGATTGTTTTGGTAAAGCCATACTCAGTGTATTCATTAGATGAACGGTAAAAAAGTAAGAGCGAGGGGAGGATGACTCATTGAGGCATGCAGGCTGTAGTGCGCGTCAACTCTATCTGAATTGCGCGATCACATTTGAAAAAATATATCTTTTCAAGTTCTATTTAGTCCATATGTGTCAAACTCAAGGGCTGCGGCCACATCCGCCCGGCGTAATTATATCCGCCCGAGATCATTTTATATACTGTATTATTGTTATTAAAGCCCGGGTATATGAAGCGCTGGTAACACAATAAACTACAGATCCCATAATGCAGCGCTTCAGCTGCCTTGCCGAACACTTACCGCTTACTAGAGTTATTGCACTGAGTTTGCACGGCGCTTTGGTGACTTTGAAGAACAAAAAAAGTCCGTCTACATGCGGCTCGAACCTTGTGCATGTTTGGTAGCACATATCTGTGTGAGAAGCTCTTCTCAGTGATAAAGACTAACAAAACAGCACACAGGAGTCGCCTCACTGATGAGCACCTGCAATCCATCCTGAGAATCTCCACAACACAGAACCTCACAGCAAACAGAAACGAACCTGTGGCCAAAAAAAGATGCCAGGCGTCCAGCTCTAAAATGACATATGAGCAAAGACAACTGAATGATTTGATTTGTTATTGCACGTAAGAGCGGAGTCAACCGTTTTAACAAACAGCGTATTGCACTGATACTGAAATAGCTGTGTGTGTATATATGTAGATATGTATGTATATGTATATATATGTTTATATATGTGTGTGTGTATGTATGTATATATATATGTATTTGTGTGTATATATGTGTGTGTATGTATGTATATGTGTGTATATATGTGTGTGTATATATATATATATATATATATATATATATATATATATATATATATATATATATGACAACAACACTCATCACTCACAACAGTGACAAAACAATTACATTGACAATCAGGTTACGTTATTTTCAAAATGTTTCCTTTTCTTTTCATTGCTTCTTTAACACACTACTTCTCCGCTGCGAAGCGCGGGTATTTTGCTAGTATATGTATATAAGTAGGATTCAGTTATGACCGTTACGCGTATAATTTTGAAATTAAACCTGCTTAACTTTTGTAAGTAGTCTGAGGAATGAGCCTGCCAAATTTCAGCCTTCTACCTACACGGTAAGTTGGAGAATTAGTGATGAGTCAGTGAGTGAGTGAGTGAGTCAGTCAGTCAGTGAGGGCTTTGCCTTTTATTAGTATAGATTTGATCATTTTCCTCAATAAATAAAGGACCAAGTATAATATTTTTGTCTCATTTGTTTAACTGGATTCTCTTTGTTTATTTTTAGGACTTGAGTGAAAATCTGATGATGTTTTAGGTCATATTTATGCAGAAATATAGAAAATTCTAAAGGGTTCACAAACTTTCAAGCACAAATGTAAATAACTTGACGACACCTGTTAATTTCAATGATGCTGTCAAATACCTCATACACAATCCTATTCACTGTATGTTGCAGCGGTTCAGCAAATCTTATTTCAGTCCAGATGGTTGCCTGTTTTGATGAGTGAATCGTGTCCTGTTGATTCCATATCAGGGCTTAGGCTGAATACAAAAAGTGAATCCCGTCTAGCAAACTTTTCACAATCGACTAACATTGCCTTGTCTTTCATTCTCTTATCTGCGGTTTCCACCAGTTGAAAATATTCTCTGACACAGTGACCATTAGCAAAATCAGGTGGCAGAATTTGAGATAAAGATTCATAAAATGGATGTTGTTATGTTTAAAGTTAAGGGGTTGTGTGTAAAGTTGCCACTGTTGTCAACAAATCCCAATACAACCACTTCTGTCAGCTGTCTCAGAAACAGGTTTTCCTGGTTGCAGACACGACTACCAGTAGGTATGCTGAACACCTTCATTTGAACTCTGCCAATTGGGGATTTGATATTGCTGGTCATCAATGCTTCAGCGTGGCCCAGTCTGACTCCAGGGTTCACTTGAACTCTTTTCACAAACAATGATGCGGATTTTATGTTGACCTTAAATTCATCACCTTTGCTCATCAGGCAAAAGGCAACCTTATCTTACCAGCTTTATTTTTACATCAACTACATTAATTAATAACTGTAAGAGCTATTTTCCTAGTTCTATAAGATTCATAAATGTTTTGCTGGATGACAATGCTTGGTCTATGGGAGGTTCCTATAACCCTCGTGAATAGAATTGCATTGGTGTATTCGTACCATTTCTAACAGCTTTGAGTGAACAATGTTCTTCAGTTAGTGCCAGCTTTGCCTTGAGTAAGGTGTGGAAGGTATTAGGTTTTAAACTGTGCCAACTGGCCTTCGGGCCTTTTGAGTGTGAAGTAACTTGTTAAACAGCACTTATTTAAGTGTTGAACCGTATGCTTAAGGCAGAAGAAGAAATTAAGAACCTTTAAGTATAGAAAGAAGAAGTGAAGAACTTTTAAGTACAGAAATAACTAAAGTTTCTCAAGGAAAGCTAAGTTTATAGAAGATACATTTTTTTCTTTTGCCTTTTATTCTACAAGTGTAACTATTTTTTCATTTATTCTTGTGTGCATTATTTGCTTTTAACTTTCACTACATATTTTAAAAATGAATGTTTACCCGTGCTTGACAATGCCTTATGCCTTGGCAGCTACAATAACTTCTCTTGAAAGAACAGATCTGCCTGGCTATGGCCTAATAAATCTAGTCCACGGCTTCTGAATGACTAAGCAGCCCTTTTTCTTAATCCCAAATTTAGTCCATCCAGAGAAGTGACTGTAGTGATGACCGGGTGTGTCTTTATAGAGCAACCTTCTTATTGGGGTGCCACAACTTTATTCATCGCAATGCTTGGCACGTGACTCATGAGATTATTGCCGATGCTTTTCACTGCAGACTTCACATGAGGTTTAGCAATTTGTATCCCTCGTCTAAATAGAGATACTGCTTTTCTGAAGAGAGCTTTTAAACTCCCACCAATACCTCCCCCGTACTGGACAGGGGGACCATGAAACCCTTATAGACCACTGCCAGCTTGTGTCCTGTAATAACCTTCACAGATGTGTGGGTCTCTAGAGTATTTTGTTACAATCATATTTAAAAATTGAAAGATCTTGCTGGCTGTTACCTTGCCGTACTGGAATGGAACTGGTTTATTCTGCACCGGCTTTATTTCAGTTCTTATAGTATTGAAACTGCATGGAGAGGGGTATGTAGTGCGGCTTTACTAAAAACTTGGTGACGTGTGAACCGTCTTCACCTTTTATGTTCGCACATTTCAGGAATGACGCGCGAATCTCCAACAAGCTGCATATACGCACATAGTGGAAAACCACCCGTGATATCGGTTGATTTTAGATGGTGTCTCTGGATCAAATCCCAGAATGTGAGCCAGCTCTCCGTCACTTGGAGCAAAACATTTTATCACCAATGAGTCGAACGGTTCTACTAGCAGGATTGTAACTAAGCATTGACTTAGGTGATGTTGGGTTATTATTAATGACCCGATTCATTTCCAACAGCAATGCTTCTATATTCCTGAAATAGCCTTTGTTTAAAGTGTATGTCCATTTTGTTGATCTTGTTTCCTCGTTCATTAGTGTAAATTGTGCTTCCTGTGTAATGGAATTGAACATTTCTGGGTAAGTCAGTTCCACCAATGCCACTTCCCAGTCTCTGGACAGTTCTATTTCCTTGGCTAGCTGAACGGTGAATGATGCGGTCGTGTTGTTGGGAAAAGTCCGGGCTGATGAATTACTTGGCAGTATTACATAAAGTCCATTTCTGACTTTAGACATTTTGTTGCTTTCTCAACTCTCTGATAAGAAAGAGTCAAAGACATGATAAAGATTTGGGGTAGCCACCACTATATTGTTTTTCCAGGCTGCAAAAGTTTATTTAAAGTAGCACGATGTGCATAGAACAGAGTCCAGAACAAAACTGATTTCATGGAGACAAGATGGCAGTTTTAACTGATAAAACGGGAAATTACGTCATCGGCACCGAAACCGGAAGCAGTGTCTTCATGACCGGAAGTGACATCATTGTCGGTGCCGGAACTGTAAGTGACATTTTCTTGACTGGAAGTGAAGTCATTGTTGGTACCAGAACCAAATAGGATTTCCCGAGAATGGTCTGCAAGACACTGAGAGTGACAGCACACTCCACTGCCCTCTGGTCTTACCTATAATTACCATTTTGTAGTCCCTTTAGCTGTTTCCCATGCACACATGTGTGACAACCCCTTATGTCTTCCACTTCTGAAGCCTTGACTCAACTGTTAAGTTTCTTGTCCCAGCCAAGCTATGTTACCAATACACATTTGTTTCTACCACAAACACAAGTGGCTAGAATCTATTTCGATGTGGAACACTTTGTCAGCATCAGGGATTATTTTTTGCAGCTCTTCTGCATGTCTTTGAATGGTGGGAGGCAACCGGAGCACCTGGAGGAAACCCACACAGACACAGGCAAACTCCACGCAGGGAGGACCCGAGAAGTAAATCCAGGTCTCCTTACTGCAAGGCAGCAGTGCTACCACTGCGCCACAGTGCTGCCCCCATTAAATGTCATCACCTGCATAATCTTTTAGTTTATATACAGGCTTATGTCCTTTAAAACAGTCCAGATAATAAATATTTCATCTGTAAATGACTGCTCATAGCCTTTTTCAAATACACTTTTTAATTTTGATACTTTGACCAAATAATCACCAATTTTAAAAGGGCACAGAGTTGTTTTTCTTTGCTTGGCCCTGCCCTACACTGTTTTCCAAACACTTTCTGGGTTAACATCTGCAGATCTTGTTTTAAGTGTGGTATGAAAACTGTGAGTGGAACTCTGCAGAAAGTCTGACAGGAATTCTATATACCAAAAAGTATTTGTATATGTAAAATATTTCCATATATTGGGACCATAATGTTCTATGAAATAATTGTACTATACTTAGTTTAATATCACCACTCGTGACAAAATGTACAATGTTGTTCTGTTTTAGTAGTTTTTACACCAGTGTGTTATGAAATTCTCTGCCTTGGTCTGTCTGTAGTTTCTTAGGAACTCCACCACATCTAAAGATCAAACTAAAGCCCCAAGAAACTTCTTTCCCTGTCTTAGCCTTTAATGGCACAGCCCAAGCATATTTTGAGAGCACATCGATACAAGTGAGGATAAATGTATATCCAACATTGAATTTTGAGTAATAAGACATCTCTACTAAATCTGCTGGCCACTGGTCATCTACCGTTACAACAATTGTTCTGGTTCTCCTGGACCTCAGCCCTGCTGGTTTGTGCCCACTGTAGGTATGTCATCCACTCATCCATTCCATCATATTTTTTCGCTTGACATTTTCTCCATGACTTGATACATTTCTCAAGAGGCTGTTACCGCCCCCAAAACTGTCAGGCTCCTTGGTAGTGTAATCGATTCTCTCTAAAGTCTTCTTGCCTGTCCTCTCTCTGGGTCTGTCACTCATGGTCTCTGTAATGTCTGTGCAGGCACACACTGTGGTCACCTAAGACTAGGATGTCTGCTCCGCCCCATAGGTGACTTACCTCGCTTCCTTACAGGTTCAAAGTTGTCTTCATCTTCCAATGCTGGCTACCCCTTTTTCTGACTATGAATAAAATGGCCGCTCCTCTCAGACTACAGCCAAGATGGCTGCTCACTTCCATTCAGATGACAGCCAAAGTGCCCGTTGCCTATCAAACCACATACATAGCAGGTGCAGACAAGAGGGTATAACTTCCAATAACTACGCTACATCACGAGGGTACAAGAAATGTAAACGGGGTGGGACTTACACCTGTCAAATTTTTGATTAATAATGGTGCCATTTTATAATACTAACATTCATTCATTCAGAACTTACTTTTAAAAGTTATCAAAGTTCTGGTCTTTCAGGAGGTTAGATGGATCAGTTGTTGGCTAGTTATCAAGTGTCTAGAGTCTACACTCTCACAGCGATTTGGATTTGAACACAGATTAGTGGCAGTCACTTACAGCTGCTCTGTGTGTGTCTGTGTGTGTGTGTCTGTGTGAGACGCTGCTCTAAACTGATACAAGCCCACTTTAGTTTTCTTACTGAATTTATGAAGAGACCCTTACAGAGCTAAAGCTTTCCCCTTCACACAGGTCATTGCTTTCAGTTATGGTAGAATTCATTCACTGGCTTTATTTAAACTACCGAGTTACAGCCAGCAGTTCTCAGAATCAGATTAGTTGAACCTATGGCTTGGTTTATGATCACTTCAGGTGGATGGACTTTCAGTGCACTTTGACCTTCTTTCTCCTGATACTTTTCTCTCTCTTGTCCTTTTCATCTTGTGGATGTGGACATGTACTGCAGTTCACAGTCTTTGAGGTTTTACACACACTGGTCCTCTTATGTTGGCAGTAAAAATTACAACTACTGGTAATCTCTGATCACCTGATTTCCTTCTTCAGTCATTCTATTGAGATACTTTCCCTATCGCCTCTCTGCTCTTACTGTCTACTACCACATTAGTCAGAATTAAAAAGGATCACTCCAGCCTTTGAGACAATAAGGTTTCTTAAATCGTTTGCAACTAGTGCAGAATGCAGCTGCTAGAATCTTAACTAGGAAAAGAAAATCCAAACACATTTCTCCAGTTTTGATGTCACTACACTGGCTACCTGTGTCTTTCAGAATTGACTTTAAAATTCTGCTTATGGTTTATAAAGCCCTAAATAATCTCGCTCCATCTTATATATCGGAATGTCTTGACACTTTACATTCCAAATCATAACCTTAGATACTCAAATGAGCGTCTCCTTAGAATTCCAAAAGCTAAACTTAAAAGAAGTGGTGAGGCGGCCTTCTGCTGCTATGCACCTAAAATCTGGAATAGCCTGCCAATAGGAATTCGCCAGGCTGATACAGTAGAGCACTTTAAAACACTGCTGAAAACACATTACTTTAACATGGCCTTCTCATAACTTCACTTTAACTTAATCCTGATACTCTGTATGTTCAATTCATCATAATAACTATTCATAGTGGCTCAAAAATCCGTACTGACCCCAACTCTCTCTTCTGTTTCTTTTTCCTGCGCCACCACCACCTACTCAAAGCATCATGATGCTCCAACATTGATGGACTGAAAGCCAGAAATCTACGTGACCATCATCATCATCAAGTCCTTCTGTGAGAACCCTAAATACAAAGAGGACTGTTTCATTTATGTTAGGTAAAATGCCCAGAGGGGACTGGTGGTCTCATGGTCTGGAATCCCTAAAGATTTTTTTTTTTTTCTCCAGCCGTCTGGAGTTTTTTTTTTTTTGTTTGTTTTTTCTGTCCACCCTGGCCAGTATTTTGTTTTCTTACTGTGTCTTTTATTTTTCTATTCTTCATTTTGTAAAGCACTTTGAGCAACATTTTTGTATGAAAATGTGCTATATAAATAAATGTTGTTGTTCTATGGGGCACAAGTTAATCCTGGCAGAGAGCAGGCAGTGATCAGGGCTCTGATGCATATAAAGAGTTATAAAGTATTTTGCCGTACTTTTCATGGACTCAAATAAGTCCAATCTTGATAAATGGTGCAAAGTCTTATCCACTAAGTTTGCTAGAGTTTAAATTTTGGTTTTTCATTCACTCACCTAATGATGAGCAGCGTCATCCTGAAATCTCACTGGGTATCATTTGTCTGTGTTTGGTCAGTCTGATAAGATGAGACCTGAAACTGAGTGTCAAGGAGAGACCCAGTGAGGAGAACTGACAGTAATGTGAAGCTAAGGGTCAGTGAAAGAGGGGCTGACAGCAGCAGATAAATCAAAATGTGCCAAACCACTTAATGCCAGTCTGTCCTAAAAGTGGATGTCTGTCTTCAGAGCCATCTAAGGAATTGAATTATGTAAATGAATCCAAATCAAATGATAGACAATCACCTGACAACAGCAACAGACCAAGAATTAGAGTCAGATTACCAAAGTAGTGAACCGATTCATATTAAATTGAAAAATATAAGGCCACTTCATTCAATATACACTTCATTGCTGTTTAAGATGTTGTTTGCTAAACACGTGTTCACCTCTGAACCCGTACTGAGGCCTTGCATAGGCAATCTGACCCGATTTCTTTAGTTGAAGCAGCACCAAATGGTGGCCAACATGTAAGTGCCTTTTACCTAAACTTAGTGTACTATACAATGCGCAGTTTGACTCTCTGTGCTAGAATGTAAGTTATCTTTGATGATTTGACCTTGATTCTTTGTGAATTCATGAGTAGCAAAGAGAAAACAACATCTAAAATGGCATCGACATCTGACGGGAGAGTGAAGTGAATGCGTAAAGTAAAAAAATACTGCATGGATGACGTTTTGTGTATTACCACTGAATCAGACTCCGACTTGTTGGACTCTCGCATTTTGATCTCGATCTCCACATCCTTTGTATCAAAATCAAGGTGAGGTACCGGCATCAGCTGATCGCTCCCCAGGTGATCGTGTTGCTGATATTTCTACAGTACGGCCACTCACAATGACAAGAGGTACAAACCAGATTGCATTGCACTGCGAGTGCCGCTGCTGCCCACTTGACATGTGAAGGCAGCTGACCTGCCACACATTCAGGAATTGACATTCAAAGTGTCCTTACTGCTCTGCTAAATGTAATGGACTCTGTGTCCAGTTGGAGGAAGAGAGCCGGTTTAAGAAGCAAGTAGTGATTCACACACACAGAGCACATAGAAGATCACAAACAAAACAAAGCATTTAACGTGCTACTTTAATTACGATGTGATTTGAGAAACTGGTTAATTAAATGATTTTATGATGAAGTTTATGATGTTCTACTTTAATGACAAAATAAACTGCGTGATTAAAGTGGAAATGTCGAGATTGAAGTTGACATTTCGTGTTTTTTCCCCACTGTGTGCCTTTTTTTCTCTGTACCTAATAAGCTTTCATATGACACTCAGACAGTGGGCTTACAACTCTTCTTTTTACGGCGACTTTGATATGTGACTTCTTTTTTATTTCCGGCACTGTGCGATTTTGTGAACGTGAGCTTTCAAGTTTCTCCAACACGCTATGTCACTTGATCAACTTCCTTTTGTTGATTATACTACGGTTTATTTGAACAAATAGTATGTTTTTCCTTTGTCTCCACTTGGCATTCGCTGAAATTCTTATATTTTCCCCCATGCTTTTCCCATTGTCTTTTCACAGAAGGCTGCACTTAAGGGTGATTTATATTGATTTGCATATTCAAAGAGGCGTAATTCTGGGAGGATTTGGGGCGTTACATAATGCGCGTGCACGCGTTAGTGTTCACGCTGATCGGGATTTATGTAGCGGAAGAATGTGAAGGTTGGAGTACGCACAGATTCCTGCTTCTGGATTTTCTGTGCGTAGCACATTTCGTTTTTGTGCTTACGCCATGTTATAGTGCGAGTTCTACGCACGGCGTTATACATGAGGCCCCTGGTCTGTAGGCTGTAGTTTGCCCACCATTCCCTTAGATGCTCAAAATAAAGAAACTGATTAGAGCCCAAAGAAACTCTGCTCAGTGTAACGAGGACCCTCAGCTCACTCCATTGCTCATGGATATACCGGGTGTCCCACCCTGGGCTGTTTCACGTCTCGCACCCAATCTCACCAGGACAGGCTCCATCTCCCTACTCTCTAAACGTATATAAACAGATGTTAAAGATGGATGAATAGATTTTTTTTAACTTTACATTTATAAATCACTTACTGTAACTCCTGTTATTAATGTTGTTTGCTTTAAACAGTAAGCCCCATTCACTTTGTTTTCTTCTCTTTCTGTCTCCATCTCAACCATTTCATGATTTTTATGTCCAGTGTGGTATTGTGTGAATTTTAATAGTTATGAAGTTTACATTTTATTTCTTAAAGTAATTAAGCACATTCAGCAAAATGTATTCTGTAATGTAAAGGCGTTTTCAAGTAGCCTGGGGCACAGTTTTCGCGTTATCTCTAATTTGCCATTTATCTCCAAAATTCTTGATAAAATAGTACCTATCCAACTCCACTCCCACTTATCTCATAATAATCTATATGAAAGGTTCCAGTCTGGTTTTTGCCTCCTTCACAGTACAGAAATGGAACTTGTTAAAATTACTAATGACCTTCTTATGGCTGTTGACTCTGGTCCAATTACTATTCTCATGCTCCTTGATCTGAGTGCGGCCTTTGATACTATTTGTCATACCACTCTCCTTAATAGATTATCTTTGATTGGCATTACCCAGACTCCACTTCATTGGTTTAGATCCTATCTCTCAGGCTGCACTCAGTTCATTCAGCTAAAATCCTTCACATCCCAACCCACCATTGTTACTTCTGCTGTGCCCCAAGGCTCTGTCCTGGGGCCTCTTCTTTTTATTATTTACCTTCTTCCCCTTGTCAATATTTTTTGTAAATATAACATTAATTTTCACTGTTATGCTGATGACACCCAGCTCTACCTTGCTAGTAAACCCACCTCTTCTTTTCCACCACCTTCACTTATTGACTGCATTGCTGAAATTAAATCCTGGTTTTCTTTGAATTTTCTTAAATTAAACAGTGACAAAACGGAGGTTCTCCTCATTAGTTCAAAATCATCATTATCCAAAGCCAATAATCTTTCTATTATTATTGATAACTCTGTTTTTTCCCCATCACCTCAGGTCAAGAGTCTGGGTGTCATCCTCAACAGTACTCTGTCTTTCCAATCTCACATTAATAACATCACCCAGTCTGCTTATTTCCACCTACGTAATATTAATCGCATCTACCCCTCCCTCACTCGCCATGCCACTGCCAGTCTTGTTACTTCTCAGCTCGACTATTGCAATTCACTCCTCTTTGGTCTCTCTAATAAATCTCTTGATAAGCTTCAGCTAGTCCAGAATTCAACAGCACGCATCATTACCTGAACCTCAACTATTCACCATATTACTCCGGTCTTGCAGCAGCTTCATTGGCTCCCAATTAAGTTTCGAATTGATTTTAAGATTCTGCTATTAACATTTAAGGCCATTCATAACCTTGCCCCTCCATATCTGTCTGACCTTGTTTATGTTGCCATTCCTTCCAGTAACCTTAGATCCTCTTCCTAATCCATCTGACCATCCCTCTCGTCCATCTAACCACCATGGGGAGCGGAGCATTCAGCTGTTCTGCTCCCAAGCTCTGGAATTCATTACCTACCGAGCTTAGAAACATCAAATCATATTCATCCTTCCAATGTAAACTTAAAACTCATTTGTTTAAAATGGCTTTTTCTTTGTCTTTATGATTACAGTGGTTTTGTTTGGTTTCCATTTTTATATTTTCTGATGTTTTTAGTTGTTTATAATTGCGTCTTTTATTTATTTATTTATTGTTTGTTCGGTGTCCTTGAGTTCTCAGAAAGGTGCCTTGTATAAATAAAATGTATTATTATAATTATATGAGACAGGATGCAGGCAGAATACATTAGGCTGTCAGCAGGAAACCACATTTTGTTTGCTGAATGAGGACGGAAGCTGCCACCAACGTCTGTGCTGATAAAGGAAGAAACTGAAAATGGCAAAGCACACGCGCTATGCTGGCAATCAGTGTGATCTGTTTGTAGGACAAATGTGTGTGTTTCTCCTGACCATGCTAAGTTCTAATCTGATGAGGCTTCTTTTGCCCTGTGCCCGGCTAGCAACTGGAAGCCGCCATTGATGATAAGAAACTTTGCATGAAATAACTAATCAAATCTTCTAACTTTTCCTTGTGTTTAAAAGACCTGAATTAGCAGAAATGCTGTGTGCATCTTGTTACAGCGTCCTGTAATAGCAATGCTCCCCCATCAAAGAGAAGAAATCTTATGTGATATAAACTTCCTCCTCCCTGCTTTCTCTTAGAGGTTCTGGGTCACCCAGGGGGTGATGGTCATCACTGCCACACCAGTTACCACACACATCATGCAGATACACAAATCATCAGTTTTACAGAATATCTCCAGACTTTTCTGATGTTTCTCACAGAGTTTCTCCTTCAGATTTCTATCAGGATCTATCAGCTTGTGGTGCTTCAGGGCATCTCCTTCATAGTGAGGCTGCAGGCGAGTCTGACAGTAGGAGGCCATGCAGGTTAGACAGGACTTCACTGCTCTGAACTTCTTCCCAGTACAGAAGTCACACGCCACATCTCCAGGGCCGGCATAATTCTTAGATGGAGGAGAACTGAGTTTCGTCTTCTTTAATTTCTTGATGAGTTCATTCAGCAGATTGTTTCTCTTCAGTTCAGGCCTTCTGGTGAAGATGTGTCTGCACTGAGGACAGCTGCACTCTTGGCTCTGATCCCAGTAGTCCGTGAGGCACTTTAGGCAGAAATTGTGACCACAGGGGATGGTAACGGGGTCATTCAGGGTGTCCAGACACACCGAGCAGGTGAACTCATCCTGTGATACAAACAGTGGGGCTTCAGCCATCGTCAGTCTGAGGAGAGGCAGGCAGAGAGAATCAGTCAGACAAACAAGAAAGTGACTTGTGAAGAAACGAAAGTGAAAGTTCTACTTTCCACTAACCACTACTTTGATTAAAATGGCCACATATTCTTCATACTTAACTCAATATGCATGTTCTGTATATCAAAATGAAGGGCAGACATTTCTCTTTCTCATATTTACATCTGGATAAGAAATTGTTTTGTATATAAATGACAGAACAGTAAGTTGCAAATTCTAATCATGTTTTAACCAACAAATACACTGTGAATGAAATTCTTTTTAGTCTAGATTTGATAAATAAACATAATAAACGAGATGAAAAATGTATTGTAATGACCAACAGGATGGCAGCAGTGAGGGACTCTGAACTGGAAGTTTTATTTTGAAGCAACAAGACAGCACTCCAGTTACGCCCCAAACTTTCCTGTTGTTTTTGCCCACTCGTACTTCTTCCCAAAAGTCCTTTCTTGCGCCTGCTCCTAATTAATTCCTGCTGCACTCAGCCTCCCCTTCTTTCATTTTCCAGAAAGTTCCCTCAGGAGCCTTCCCTTCTCTTGCACAACTCACCATTCTCTATCTTGTCCCTGGACCCACCAACCCACCTCAGCAGCCAATCAGCTGCTACGTTGCTCACCCCTCATCTCCTCGTCCCTGGAATAATACAAATCTTCATAACAGCCAGGCAGGCATGTTCACCGCATTGATCTTTTAGGAACTGAAATGGATGGGTAGGAGATTCTGGACTCTGCAACATCTAGAAGATCATCAGGGTCTGACGGCTCTGTACAACACTGGAATGAGACCCTGGGGAGATGCATCATCTATTGGTTTGACCGACTGTGGCTCCCCACCTCGGTATGAAGCTAAGCAGTCCTGATGAAGAAAAACCCTTTTCCCACCATGCAGCAATTTGCACCCACCACACACCAAAATCTCACACGTACCCACCCAAGAAATGTCCATTTGCCTTTCCTTCTTTCAGGGCTCTAAACCCACACGTGATCCGCATTCTCAAAGGGCTGCTCCTTGTGGTAGAAATTTAACATCTTAGTAAAGAAAGAAACATCCTCTAACAGGACAAATTAGTAATCAGGGAGCAGAAAAACATTTAATTGCTCATCAGCAAAGTGCCTTAGAGGGAGCATTCATCAAAAGCAGTCTGTCACAGCCTGGTCAGAATGGTCAGAGAAACAAAGGATAGATATTCATTTTATAAACTTTTGAATTTACATAGGGTGACATTGTGGCACAGTGGTACTGCTGCCACTTCCTGGGTCCTCCCTGCATGGAGTTTGCATGCTCTCCCCGTGTCTGCATGGGTTTCTTCCAGGTGCTTCGGTTTCCTCCCACAGTCTAAAGACATGCAGGTTAAGTGCCTTGGAAATCCTTGGTGTGTACCCTGAGGTGGGCTGGTGCCTTGTCTTGTGCCCTATGCTGGCTGGCATTGGCTCCAGCGGACCCACGTGACCCTGTGTTAGGATATAGCAGGTTGGGTAATGACTGACTGAACTTACATACAGTGTTAATCAATGCCTACATTTTACTCTCGTTGGTTCGTTGGTTTACACCCAAATGATTTCTATCAAATTAAAGTCTGTTATGTTATATTCTGGTTCTTCTTCTACCTTTTGAGTTGAGCCACTACCCTTGACATGTCTACGTATATAACAACTGCCCATTCTGGTTGTTTTACAGGACATCTGCTCATTTCTTAGTCATCTCTTATTCATCCTTCAGTACATTTCATTGTTCTCTTGTCCTTTAACTGGTTTCCTTATATGCCTACAAGTTTCTGACATTTATTAACCCTTTATGCTATTTTTTTTAAGATGAAAGCTATATTACCCTAAAGTTATTCTTCCATACACCACACTCGGATGTCATAATGTGTCTTCTGTATCAGACCAGACTCTTGTAAACACTCACTAGCAGAATTATGTGCAGCTTTCAACCTGTCATTCAGCTGTCTGCCATACTCCGGGCCAGGGGTGTGTGGATGCATTTTTAGGGGAAAGGCCCATAATGGATGGACACAGATAACACAGAATTTTTCAAGAGAAATTGTTTCAGTCTGCTATGAAAGCTCGGGAGAAGATTCATCTTTCAACATGATAATGACCCCAAGCATTAGGCCAAAGTGACACTGGGAAAGCTCAAAAACAGAAAGGTGAATGTATTGGAGTGGCCAAGTCGAAGCCCTGAGCTTAACCCTGTTGAGAATCTGTGGCACTATTTGAAAACTGCTGTTCAGAGGTGTCATCTCACCAACATAGAGGGTCTCTAGAAATCCTGCCAAGAAGAATCACACCTGAGCAATGTGCAGAACTGGGGCCTACTTACATATCCCAAAAGAATGAAGGCTGTTATGGCAGCAAAAGGGCTCTTGACAAGGTAGGAATGTGTTGGGCTTGAATACTTAATGCAAACACCAACTTTGGAGTTTTTCTTCTTCAGTTAAATATCTACAGAAAATGGTTTATTTAGACTTTAGAAATGTGTTGTTACAACACAAGAGTTCACCTGAGTGAATAAACATGGGGAAAAATCTTTTGTCATACAGAAAATTAGGATGACTTTTAAAGTGATTGAATACTTTATCATGTCACTGTATGTTTGTGAAAGGGCTTGGTGGTTATTATTTTTAACCGTATATTCCCTTAATTCTGAAATGATCAGGGGGCTGAGGTTAGGTGCACATTCTGCTGGCTTTTTATTCACTCCCACCTACATCCAGTATGTGCTTTCAGTCAGTTACATACTCACACAGGTTTTGCACACCAGCTTCTTATTCTATGTTAACAGCATGTACATTAATCAGCATCATTACAAACTGATCCATTATTTGAAAAAATAAATACTCCACATTTTGGTTCTGCACAGGTCAAAAATGTTAAACATAACTTTAATTTAACAAAGGAATGTGTCTTGTCACAAAACTCTGAAAGTTAAGGTGACCCAACATGATTTAACACTTTACAGTGCCCATTAAATATCACAGTAAATCCTATGTATCGGATATTGGAGTGGAAATACGCAGGCATTCGTAATGGGCAGGGCAAAACTCGGCTGCATCTTAAAAAACGCATATACCTTGTCATAAAACTGTGAAAGGTAAGGTGGCCCAATATTATGTAACTCACCCATACAGTATGGGCCATACTGGTCCTAAATGTGGAATATTTAGCATTTCAAAGAATGGACACGACTGATTATATTATTTTATATCATATACATGTTGTAGATGTGCAAGCAGTGGGGCATTGCGGTTAGGGCTTTGTCCCCTAAACCCTGAATTTGTCCGTTCAAGTCCTGATAGTGACACTGTGTGACCATGAGCATGTTACTTCACCTGTCTAGGCGGCACGGTGCGGGATCGCTTGGTATAAGAAATGTAACCAGTAGTAACTAAATGTTAAGTTGGATAAAGGCGTCAGGCATACATTTAGAATATTTTGCCTTTAGAATAAGTAACTGGTTTACACAAGCTTTGTGGAAAAGTACAGTCGCGAGTTGCAAGTGAGCGTGTAGCTGGAAGCGAATAAAAAGATCACCAAATACGTACTTAACTTCAGCCTTGTGTTCATTACTGACTCAATGGCAGATTCTGTTAAATAATAATAATTACCACCAAGTCCTTTCGCAAACCTATTGTGCGGAAAAAAATACTGGGCTGTTTAAAGTAAACGCAGATCCGTCTCCTGTCAGCTAGTGATGGGCGGAGTGAAGCCTCATGAAGCATCAAAACGTTTGAAGCAATTGTGTCGGAAATCGTATCGAAGCTTCGAAGCATTTGACACTCACCTCTTTAGTGACCCCTCCTGGCCATTTTCATTAACATTACACAAACTCATGATCCACTTCAATGACGTCTGTTATAACTCTTATTGCTTTTATTTTTTCGCTGCTACAGACTGACAACGAAGAGAAGGGTTCGTCAGCAACTTCTAGTGTCTGATGTCTAAAAATATAAATATATATATATAACTAACGCCGACAAGCAGAATGCACTATACGATAGCAAGAGTTAAAATAAGACGCCTCACGCATGGATTCCCGGCTCTTTCAATTAGTATTTACCTTTGCACTGTATCATTATAATCGCTCCTGTTATTAGTATTAGAATTAACCCTCATCTTTTCTTGAGATCACATTTAATAGCCTTAAATGTTTTCCTTGGTTTGACTTAATTAAAATGGAGTAGACGGAAAATAATGGTTTATCCCTGTACTTTGCCATGATATAGGTAAGCACATTTGAGAAAGAAAAGGTGAAATCCTTAAATCAGTTGTTATTATTCGATCAAGTATTGAAATATTTCATTTATTAGTACTTTACAATATTTTGTGGAGCACGAAAGTAACGAATTAGCTACAACGAAATGACGCCGTCAATGGCACAATTAACTAAGGTGGTTGCTTTTCAAATTCTGAACGTAGTGCTAGCCCGAGTTCGATCCCACTTAAAGACTCATCAAAATTAACAATAATAAAAAAAATGATCAGAATTGAAATCTTTATAACCAATTTGAACTAAATAATTTTGAGAGATACTGTGGAAGGATCGCATAAGAGATCTGTTCGGGAATCACCAAAATCACCATCAAAATGCGATGTCTAATTGCGGATGGCAGCTCACATATTTACATTAATGCATTTCTATTCATTGCCATTTGACATCCATGAACCCTCCATTGAATAAGGCAGTGGTTCTCAACCTGTGGGCGCGAAGTAACAAAAGGGGCGCGAAGATGTGAAAAAAGAAAACATCTGTTGGAACCAAAACAAATTAACTTAAACTACATTCTGATAATAGAACAATAAATACTGTATAGAGTTAGATAAATGTCGATAAAAGTTAAGTAGGTATAATCAAATATGCATCTACATTTCAAAAATGTTGGGGCGCGATTAAAACTGTTATGAAAACTCTGGTTGCAAATACTTAAAGGTTGAGAAACGCTGGAATAAGGTGATAACAAAGCCACTGTGGTAGATCAGGTTGAATTTGCTCTGCTGCACCAAACATTCAAAGGTGTCAATCCAGAGCACATCAGAGAGGCTGAGAGACACGACGCAGATCAGTCACCGGCACAGACACACACGGGGCACTCCAAGGTGAGCAGTGCACATATCAAGGTCGGCATTAAAGATTGAGTGCTGAGGCAACAAAAAGCAGCGGATAAACACATCTGGACCTGCTGTTGAAAAAGCATTTGCTTTTAACAGCAGCATCCCTCCCTGGTGAACACATCTTCAAGGTCCGGACAGGTGATCAGTAAAAGTTTTTAGTCACAGCACAGTGCAATAATAAAACATTTCCTAAAACACATAGTTGTCCAGTCTGTATCATTCCTAAGCAATCTTCCAGTAATAGAGGCGCAATCCCAGTTACTAACACATTAACACTCAAAGCAAGAACACATTCCACCTTATCAATTTAATATTTAAAAATTTAAACCGCTAAACCCGCCATCAACAACTACAAAAACAGTTGAAATCGTTACTCAAATATTTTTTTTGTTATAGACATAAAACAAGATGCACGTTTCCATTTGATATATCTTTACTAGTGTTCTCGCCTTGTTCGCTCCCGGTCCACGCTGGAATTTGCTGTTTAATAAAAAAAGAAAGAAAATCAGACTCTTTTGGGTCATAATTTACAGGAGTGGACGTGGGACCCGAACCCACGTATGCTTTAGTATGAAGCGGTAACGCTACCGCTGCACCACTACTATTTTCAGGAGGATGGTATATAATGTATGTTTTTTAATGTATACATGTATGTATGTAGTGAAGACGAAAACAATTATATATAGATGTATACTATATGACATACCTTCAGTGTTGCATGAAAACGTTGAGGCGAAGAATGGATATTTAGGAGAGTATTATAGTGAGAGATGTGTCGTCACCCGTATTGCTAAAGCTCTTCTTTGCAGCATTATGCATTCAACAAGTCGGCGTTTGTATGATGTATAATTTATAATTTTATTTTTTGCCACAACGTATAATCGGGCACGATCATTTAACATGTATTGATCATCTACAAACTTTCATTTCAATGGGAATTCTGTTGAGTTTTTTAACTCTGTTGATGCCATATGTAGCCTACTTCAAACGGGAGCTCGTTGAACAAATAATGAGTGGAAGCTTTGCGCAGAGTACTGAGATTGCGTCATGACGAGCTTTGAACGGGTCTCCGAAGCCTCAGACATGCGTACTAGTTAGATGATGACGGAGCTACCGAAGCCTCAGACATGCGTACTACTGAGATGATGACGAGGCAACTGAAGCCTCAGACATGCGTACAAATGAGATTGCGTCATGACAGGCTTTGAACGGGGCACCGAAGCCTCAGACATGCGTACTACTGAGATGATGACGGGGCACTGAAGCCTCAGACATGCGTACTACTGAGATGATGACGCGGCTACTGAAGCCTCAGACATGCGTAGTACCGAGATTGGATCATGATAGGGCTTCGAGCAGACATGGTCACTGGTTACTGAATCTTTGTAAAGCCTCAGCACACTGAAAGGCATTGACCTCTTAATTTTGAGAGTCTATCTGACACTTAACTCTCTAGTTATATTTTGTAATTCGTATTGACATTACACATTTCAGTTGATATGGTTAAGCTACAATTCAGGTAGTTGCTGAGAATTAATTATTGTTCTTGTGGATTGCTGTGATTTCCTTTGTCTGATACATAGTGTCAAAGATATATTGTCATATATTAACTTTATATATATATGAAAAGATTAGGTAAATCGTTCAACCTTTTATGGAACACTTAATTTTGTTCAAAACCGTCGTCATATAGTATACATCTATACATATAATTTTTCGTCTTCATTAGGAGAATACAACAATGATACTCTCGTATCAATTAAACCATTTTAACGTGCATATGTCAAACAACATATTTCATCCGCCGCAGTAAGAACAGTAGTAGTAGTTCAGTTGTGCAGAGCTCGTTAATTATCCGGATTAGGTGGCTCAGTGGTGTTGTCGCTCAGGTTCGTGTCGCTGATCCTCCTCTTGTGAAAGTTTTTTTTCTATTCCTCCATTTAACAAGCTTGGACGGATAGTGAGCGAATCGAGCTATCGAGGGAAGGTTGGGCCACCGTAGTCGGGCAGGTGGCACACGCCTAATTATATTGTGTATGTAAAGAGTTTCACTGTAAAATGTAATAAGCTTCATATTTGTGTGTTTGGAGACCCAGGTGTCGTACTGAATTTGTATTGTAGAAAAATATACTACTGTCCATTATGCCTAAATGTGTCTTTTCGTGTCTGATCGCTATATGGCACTTCCAACTTGGGACAATTCGCTATAAACAGTTTCAGCCAACCTTCTAAACATGCAGAACGACAGTGTGAACCTTAATTGTTGCGGCGCAGCATCTTCGTTTCAGTCAGTCATTGTCCTGTTAGACTATTTACTGTTAAGTGCTGCTTGAGCTACCGTTTATAGTACAACAGGTGGCCTACGTAGTTCTTAAATCGATATTGAAATGCACACACAAGTCTCCTAAATTATTTATTGAAATGCCTACATTTACAGTGTCCGTTTTAGGAAGTCGTAGTTTTTACTTGTTCCCGTTATTAGGAATTATAATTTCTCAGTGTCACATATTATTCGTTACTACTCGCGAGTCCCGTATCATTGAGATTCTGTTTTATATTCTGTATAAGGAAACTTTTTAAAAGTAGCGTTGATTAAACTGACTATAGCAGACTTGTCATCTTCTTAAAATGATTTTATCGATTTGATATTGACAATTAATCATTAGGTCAAACATCAAGGAGGATTTGAGTTAGCATGGACTGCACTGTTTCTTTTTTTTCGTGACATCGTGTCAGTAGAGAGTGCGTCACGTTAACAATGCATTCTGTCCTAAGTGACAGCGCACACACTTTTTTATATTTCCTAAAGGCCAATGTGTCTCAATTTTCTCATTAATATATTTTGACAGTGTCTTTTAGTGAGAATGATTATAAACATATTACCTGTGTTCATTTCCCATGTAGATCTGTAACGTTTGGTGAGTATAAATAAAAAGTAACAACACATATAATAGTTATGTTGCATTGTTTATGATTAACAAAATTCATCGTTTATCTGAAATGTTCTACGTATACAGTCGATTTATTCCACTTCTGAAGGTGTACATTGTCGGTATTACTTTATTACATGTTATTACTTTAACATGGCCTTTTATAACTTCACTTTAACTTAATACTGATACTCTGTATGTTCAATTCTTCATAATAACTATTCACAGTGGCTCCAAAATCCATACTGACCCCAACTCTCTCTTCTGTTTCTTTTTCCGGTGGCCTGCGCCACCACCACCTACTCAAAGCATCCTGATGCACCAACATTGATGGACTGAAAGCCAGAAGTCTACGTGACCATCATCATCAGGTCCTTCCATGAAAACCCTAAATACAAAGAGGACTGTTTCATTTATGTTGGTAGATTGCCCAGAGGGGACTGGGCAGTCTCGTGGTCTGGAACCCCTACAGATTTTATTTTTTTCTCCAGCCTTTGGAGTTTTTTTTTTTTCTGTCCACCCTGGCCATCGGACCTTACTTATTCTATGTTAATTAATGTTGACTTATGTTTATTTTTTATTGTGTCTTCTATTTTTCTATTCATTTTGTAAAGCACTTTGAGCTACATTTTTTTGTATGAACATGTGCTATATAAATAAATGTTGATTGATAGATTGAATGATATTCTCCATTGCATTTGCTCCAGAGTGTAACGTGTGCCAGTGTAACCGAGGGATGGCAGACGAGCTCACGTAATGGGTGACAAGGCACATTCTCATCCTGATGTCCAGGCTCTTGTCATAAATATTCCCATCTTGTGCTTTTCTCGTTCCTGCAAGTTTACTATTATTATTGGACATGTAGAGGAAATGTGTTTTATTTTATGTCTATGAAAGGAAGGACGGTAAAGCCTTGAATGAAACTGAGTGTTGATGCTTTGGGTAACAAGACAGGTTAAGGAGCAGAGAACATTGAATGTGATATTGACTGCGGGGGATTGTGTAACTGGAAGATGGTTTAAGAATACAGAAACGGCAAAAACTTAGTCTTTCAGTAATTCTATTTACATCAATTATTTACTCTGTTGTGCTGCACTTCGGAAGATTACTTATTTACCCCCAGCGCAGCCTTTGATAAGATGAATTCACAACTAAAGGAATGTTCATGACAAAGTCAGGTGCTTTTTTGAAAGTTTGGCTCCAGATGTGCTTATCCAGCTTCTCCTTCTTCTCAGTACTTGAGTGATCTTTACGTTCACCTTTGGATGAATTTGCAAAGTTTCTTTACAACTTTTTTGTCTCATTAACGCAGAAATCCCAAGGCTTTCCTAAAATTGCAGAAGACACTGTTGATGGCGCTGATTCTGTTTTAAAGACAATTGTGATTAGTTATGCAGAACACGCTTTTACTCACATTGCTTTTTGGAAATCAATAATACAAATCGGCAACAGATCTGGGAATCACTGAATAGTAAAACGTTTAATGAGGAATGTCTTGCGCATATACTGGTGTAATGACCACGTCGGCTTTAGTGAAGCATTTCTTAGCCTCTGTGATATGATCGACATGGGGTAGAATAGATTCTGGATTGTTACAATACGTGCTACCTTACGCAAAATATGCTCATCGATTTGTTACAGATTCTTGGTGGACACAATTCCACACCGAGGAAAAAGGTGCCCCATGTAAATCGTTCATAATGTCTCCAAAATATATTTGTTAACTTTCAAACAAGTACTACTTAACTGTTTTATACAAAATCCTTATTTCAACATATGCGAGCCCCAACTAGGATTTGAACTCGGGTTAGCGTATTTTATCAATATAACACAGACAACCGCTATTTACGCTTTGAGCCAAAGCACTTCAGCAGACTAGTTACTGACCAAATCGACTGCTGACTGCGCGGATATCAATGACGTCATTACGCTAGCGTGCTCAAAATCACGTGACGGGCGCATTTGAAGCAAGCCTCGAAGCGGTGCTTCGATCTCCAGTGCTTCGATAGCTCGACACAGTGTCGAAACCTGAGTATCGAGCGGCCCATCACTACTGTCAGCTTCTCTACACGATCCACGACTCTACCGACCCTGAGTTCCTGTTTCTTGCCCCTCCCATTTCCGCTGAAGGTCACATCAACAACCAATATACTGTAGTTCGCAAGCAGAACCGATATTGTTCATACACAAAGGTGCGATAGGGTGCGCATGGATAACCAGTATGTTTCGTATGCGAAACTGACATGGTACACACATACAACCAATAGAGTTCAAGTGCAAAACCGATATGTTACCCACATGAAACCAGTATAAGACGTGCATGAAACCAATATAGTGCATACACAAATCCATCGTTAGACCGGCACAGAACGCAAACCAATATCATTCATACGCAAACCGATAACATGTGAGCGGAAACCAATGCAGTTCACTCACAAACCAATAACAAATGTACTGGAACCAGTGATATACACACGCAAATCAATATGGTTCATATGCAAACCAGTGCTATGCATATATAAACGGATATAGTCCAAGCACAAACCTTTAATATACAGACACGAACCAATATAGTTCATATGAATGTATTATTCACACGCAAACCATTTAAGTATGCACGCAAACCGATAGTAATTATTCATAAATCAATAGTGGTCGTACGTAAACCAAGAGTTTTTGTACAGAAATATGATCTTTGGCCTGTTTGGCCTCTCATATTTTATGTATTTCTTCGCGTTTCTGATCGCTATATTAAGGTGACCAGAATTTTTTGGGCCAATCCGGGGACAAGGGGGGCTAGAGGAGCGCAGACTACTGCCCTCGTGTTCCGTGACTGAAATTCTCCCACCACTACCGATGGAAAACTTTGAGTCACACACGCTGCAGATCACAAAGAAGCATCTGGGGTCGGACGCAAATACGAAAATTCACGCTGAAACCCATCATTGAACTAACACTCCTTTTAGCACTCATGTTGAATCACTGGGATCACCGCTCCAAAATGCAGAAACAAGAGGTGGAAGAAAAGAGCTGCCAAACTGCTCTCGCCTCCAAAAGCAAGCCACGCGTAGACACAGCCACAGGCAGAGGCAGAGCATGGCGTGCCTCTCTTAGAATCTGCTGATCACGAGTAGGGACTCTAAACACTACAGAGTATAAAGCGAAAGCTTATCACGTGATTTCTCGCCAAAGTTACAGGATGCGGTAAAGCATAACCGCCGTCAAAACACCGCGCATGCGCGCCGAGTTCAGATAATCGTGGTGATGAGATACGTTCAAAAAAGTGAACCAGCTGAAAGCGAGGATTAAATCTTAAACCGGGGACAAAACGGGGACATGTTTCTGAGTAGGAACAGTTGTCTGAAAAAGGGGACTGTCCCAGGAAAATGGGGACGAATGGTTATCTATACAGCAGTTGCATCTTGGGACAATTCGCTATAAACTGTTTCAGCCAATCAGCGCATTCCAAACAGACAGCAGGACAGCGAGAGCCTTCATTGTCAGAAGCGCGGCCTCTTCGTACTTCCTACCCATCACCTGTCACCGTCATCTTAACCTGAGAGGCAGGTTCGCCTTCTATCACATTCTTAACATTTGGTTTGTAAATATTGGTGGCATCCCAGAGGGAATAAAAGGTATGAACATAAGCCTTTCATTTTTAACTGTCTGAAGCCATCGGTTATGATATGTATACATATGAATAGGCATTACTTTGGACACATATGAATTCTCTATACTCTGAGGAATAAAGAAAGGCGGATGACAATTACTGTTGTCAGTTTACACTCACTTGACAGAAAATTGGGATTGTTGTTTAAAACATGGGTGGGGCATGTCGGTAATACAAACCATAGAGAGATAGATGTAAAAGGTGCTATAAAATACATAGATGTCAAAGTCACTATATACTGTAGTAGATGTGATAAAAAAATATGATAGATGCATAAAGCAATGTGAAAGACATCATATAATACATAAACATGAAGGGCCCTCTATGACAGACATATAAAGAAAATGTACAGTAATAAGAGATGACAGGAAAGGCACTATAACAGAGAGAAAATGACAAATCGACAGGCTATAAAAGAGATACAGCAGACAGATGTGAATGAAACTGTAAGACAGAGAAATGTGAAAGGCAAAAATAACTGATGGACACAAGGCCAGTTCAGAGTCACCAATGAACCCAACATGCACTTCTGTGGAGTGCGTGAATCAAAGCAGGAGTGACACAAGGAGAACATACAGGCCTGACAGTCAAGATGATGACTGGGTGTCAAAGTCTGTGAGGCTGCAGCTCCAACCCCGCGGCTTCACAGTTCAGTTCAACTTCTTTCCTCTCCTTATTATTTTGAACCCACGTCTTCTGATTTTAAAGTGTCCCCTTTACTGCCAGAGTGGCTTCAGCTCACTCCATGATGACTTTCTTCCCAGCACTCGATGGCCATTTTGTTTACTGTAATCATTGAGCTGTCAGTCACGAGTTGTATGACAATTCATTATAAACATTTGATTTTCAGGCAGATACGATTTAAATTTTATTTTTTATTTTCATATTTTGTGTAGCTCTGACCTACAAGGGTGATCCCTAAATATTTAGTAGAGTACTGGAAATGGAAGAACAAAAGACTGGGAATGGAATGAACAGAAGGAGGACCAGTGATATTATGAGGAAAGGAAAAATCAGTTTGGCGATGAAGTGTGATAGAGGATTGATTCTAAATTAAAGAGGTAGGCAGTGACAATAAAAAGGGCCATTTTAATAAAGCCAAGCGGTCAGTGTGTTCAATCCATTAGAACTCTGACCCCGACGGTGACCTTATAGCGTATACTGTAATTCCATAATTTTACTTTGAATTCCCACACATTCTGTCCAATCCGATGAGCTCTTTACTATTAGTGTCTGGTCAGCGCAGCTCCTGATTGGTTCTTGTTAATTATCTGTGTTGTGCTCCGCCCCCAGTCCCGTTACACACTGCCAGATTTCCTCACTCATTTTCTTTTCCCTCCTTTCAGACTTCTGTCCCCTCACACTGGACATCAACACGGCAAAGAGACCTCCGTCTGTCTGAAGGGAACAAGAAGGTGACACGTGAGGGGACAGAGACTGAATATCCTGATCATCCTGACAGATCTGAGTGCTGGTCTCATGTTATGTGCAGAAAGACTCTGACTGGGACTCTCTGTTACTGGGAAGTGGAGGGCAGTGGACGTCTCATGAAGATTGGAGCCACATATAAAGGACTGAGCAGGAAAGAAGATGGTGTGGGGTCCCTCCTTGGGAGCAATGACTGGCACTGGGGTTTGCAGTGCTGTGTGTCAAAATGAGAAGCCGACTGTAATCAGCACCACCTACAGCCCCAGAATAGGTGTGTATCTGGACTGGCCTGCTGGCTCTCTGTCATTTTATAGCGTCTCACACACAATGACCCTCCTGTGCAGGTTCAACACCTCCTTCACTGAGTCTTTCTATCCAGGGTTTTATGTTGGTTGTCACTGCTGTGTAACAATAACCCATCTGACACCATGTGACCACTGACCAGTACCCTGCACTGGTCACTTGATGTCCCCATAATGGCAGGTCATCTTTGTGTTTGCAGCTTGGGGTCAAAGTGAATTTAACAGGATTTAGGGGGGGCAGCACAACTGTGAGTGAATTTGGTGTTGAGAATGCAGGGTGAGTGTGGCTGTCAGGGCCTCCATTTTTATTGGATTTGAGGAGCCAATCAGCTGTGTGTGTGTCATAGTGAGGGGCGGGGTGTGAGAGAGTAATGTGGATGTAGCAACAGTTAAGTGTTTTGGTTTGCAGTGCACAGTGAAATATATAAGCGTTTGTTTTAGAAATGTCATAAAGAGATGGCTGAAATGGTCAAGTAAACAAGCAGAATGTTTCAGGGGGTTGCCGAGTGGGGAACTGGAACTTTGTGATGTTCTTTCATGCCCCTAGTAAGTCTTGACAGTTGGCACGTATGCAGTTTTCATAACAGGAAATGTGCTGAATTCAAGTGATATTGAAGAACAAGGACATTATGGAGAAAGACTTTTATCTTAGGCTGGTTGTACTCTACGCTTAAGTACCTCATGTCTTTTAACCAATCAGAGAATGATATTCAGTCATTAATTCAGCACTGTTATTCAAATTCACTTGTTTATAAAATGGTCCTCTGCCCCTTCTTCTTGACCATTCTCTATCAGACTACTGTGATGAATGCTTCGTCTTCGGCAATTTCTAAGGAGTAAATAAAGATGCAATGGACGGGTTTCCTCCTGCCTGATTACTGACTCAAAGGGGTTTTATCAGACATGTCCTCATAGAGGAAAAGTTTCTGTTTTTAATTAATAAGTTGATTTCTTCCGCAGTGGGCACCTCAGACCTACAGATACTTGTCTGACCAGAAGGGTCCCATGTTGATTCACAACCACATGACCCTGAGTGTCATTGAAAGTCAACTGTTTTAAATTCTGCTGGAGCAGCACTGCTGAAAGGCACTATATAGACTAAGTATCAGGAGCTCTGGAATAGTGACTATGTGTAGGAACGAGTGACAGATTGGACTAATGTAGAGTGTCTTCCCTGCATTGGTCACTCAAGGGGTCCTTCATTTCTGAATCAATCCACCGAGGACTCACAGGTCAGTCAGATGTCAGCCATCCTCAGTCACTTGACGTAATATTAGACATTAAACTTCACCACCTTCTTCTTGTTTCCAGATTTGTCAATTCTGCTATTCTAGAAATTCTGACATTCTCAAAAAAATTAATTCTTGGTAAAGGTTGGGATCTCACTCCGGTGACAGAGGAAAATCAGAAGTGACAGTTTGAAATGCTTCTTATTCATTCAAGCAGTAATGGTCTGAAATATCACCTTGTCTGACAAGTTGGAGATTAGTTTCAAATAAATATACATTTGGATAAGATTAAATTGTACTACTAGGGTTCCAAGTTAATTTAGTAGGTGCAATAGATGAGGTCCACGTTATCAAACACCCACCGCCTGTCCCAGTAACACACACGCCTCGTATTAGTGTGTATTTAATGTAATACCTCAACCTTACCATGTAAGAAATAGACAAGCTGTAATTCTGTAGATCTGGAAACATCTAGTGTTGCATTTCTGACTGAAGTGTCAATGAAACTCCTCCAGTGTATTTAATTTTCTTTTATATTATTGGATGAAGTATACAGCAAATTAAAAATATAAACAAAGAGCTAAAAGACACTAAAGTCTGACCTCACTTAAACCTTAAAACTGCCTATTCCAAAAATGCCAGTGCATTTGTGGTCAAGTTGTCAGGTGCAGTTCTCAGGTAGATGTCTTCTTTGTCTTCTTCTTTCAGCTGCCCCCAATAGGGGTCCCAACAGCAGATCATCTTGTTCCATATCTTCCTGTCCTGGTCATCTTGCTCTGTCATACCCATCACCTGCATGTCCTCTCTCACCACATCCATAAACCTCATCTTAGGCCTTCCTCTTCTCCTCTAACTGGCAGCTCTATCCATAGCACCCTTCTCCCAGTATACTCAGCATCTCTCCACTCCACATGTCCAAATCAATGCAATCTCGCCTTTGTGATTTTGTCTCCCAACAGTCCCACCTGAGCTGACCCTCTAATGTACTCATGTCTAATCCTGTCCATCCTCGTCACACTCAGTGCAAACCTTAGCATCTTTAACTCTGCCACCTCCAGCTCTGTTTCCTGCTTTCTGGTCAGTGCCACCGTCTCCTGCCCATATAACATAGCTGGTCTCACTACCATCCAGTAGACCTTCCCTTTCACTCTTGCTGATACCTGATCTAAATCAGGGTGTCCAACTCTGACCCCAGAGGGCCGCAGTGGCTGCAGGTTTTCCTTCCTGACACTTTCTTAATCAGTAACCAATTTCTGCTGTTGACTTCTTTTCCCTTCCCTTTGTTAATTGAAGAATCCTCTGAATTGTTTCTTTTTTTCCCATAAATTGCAGCCAAATAAAAATGAGATGTGAAGTGAAGCAATGATTGACCAGCCAGTGCGTATCAACATGACCAGTTGGGGTATCAAACTCCCACCAGTTTCACTCTAACCCGTTTCTTAATTAGAAGGCGATTGTTGTTGTTAATTGAACTCGTTATTTAATTCATGGCTGTGCTCTCGTTTGACCGCAGCAGAAAGCAGATCAGCGTCACCGAGACCTTCATCTTTCTTTATTTTCTGTTACTGTATGACAGCAAAGGTTATCTGGTCATATGTTGGGTCATTTTGTATTTCATTCCTGTTTGGTTGCTAATTAAGGAATAAAAGAAACAGATAAGGGATCTGAGTCTTAAATAGCAAATAAATTAAAATGAAGGGGGAAAAAGTTAAAGAGCAGCAAAAATGAGTCATTAATTAAGAAAATGGTTAGAATGAAAACCTACGGCCCTCCAGGATCGATGCCGGACACCCCTGATCTAAATTAAACAAGGAAACCGTCAAGTCTCCATGTGCCTCGTGTGTTCTTGAAAACGGAGATGGTAAGCAGGTGTGTGTGTGTAATGAAGAGTTACTGTCAAGGAGAAGACATCCCAAACAGCACAATATTGTACCTTGTTTAACAAAGGCAAAAATAAAGAATACAATAAAGAATACATAAATATTAAAAGAAAAAATGACTATGAACGTGTCTAACTGCCCTTACCTTATTACCTTAGTCTATCCCACCAGACTCCCTTTCACTCGTCTACAGCATATCCAGCATGAGGTATTCTCAGTTTTACGTCTAAACCCAAAGTGTCAAGTTCATCATCTCACCGGTGCTGTAGACTCCTTGAGGAGAGGTTTGCTTCAGCCATACACCTCGATACACACACAGCCAAGGAACTTGCAAAGCAAGGAATGGGATTAACAGTTGGATCAGCAATCTTGGATTCTGCCTCACGTGTGATGAAGGGTGTGAAGCCGAGCGTCGGTGATGTGGCACTTAATTCTAGGGAGGCAACAGTGCAACACGTCCTAGCAACACAGTCAAGAAGGATAAAGATACAAAATGGCAACAGGACACACTTACAATTTAGCAGTTAAAATTGTTTATTAATTGTCAATTCATTATTAACACCAAATGCTCATGTATTAATAATCTCTAATGTACAAGGCCTCCAAGAACAGAACAGAAAAACAATTAAAGTAAACCAAAATGTCAAGAACGTTCACATCATAACAGGCCTGGCTCATCTTCGATTAACTCTTCTCATTATCCGATGAAACGCAGAAAGCAAGCTGATGAAATGTCGGCTAACAGGAGCGCCGCAGAACAATCCCACCACTCAGGTGAGTCCTTCTGAATGTAGACAGACCAGGGAGGGCAGTTGGCTTTGTTCACGTCTTACTGGTCTGTCCTTCTCAGAGTGCCATCCACTTTGTGCTCCAGTCCCAAACTCCAAATGTGCTACGGGGTGCAGTGGGGTTGCCGATCTGGAAGTGGCACTCTATACAATGCTGATGATGGTGACATAAAAATCAACAAAAGTGATTGGTCACAAATCCCACTATACGTGTTTTTACGATCTTTGTGATGACATTACAGTTTCAGAACATGCTAACTGATAAATAACAGACTTATTTAGTGTATGGTCACAGATTTGAAATCAAAAACAGATGAACTTTGAAGTCTACATGCCACGGCTGTCCTCAACAGTCCACTCAGGAGTGACTGACAGTTCTTTCCATCAATCAGCTTTCTTCTTTTGTTTTCAGTTGGTACCTGACTTACTGTGCTGTCCTTTCTGATTTTGTCCTCGTCACCTCTGCCACTGAGCGTATTTCATCGATGTCACCTCTTCATTTTGTTCACTTTTTATATTTTTCTGCCTTCTTGGATTTTATTGTCAATGTACTCTTTTAAGAGTCCTTGTAAGAGTCAAACTATACTCACACATTTGAGAACATCAATGACATGAAATGTAAAAAGAGTGTGGCCAAAAAAATGAAACATAAACTTACAAAATACAGAAAGTCCAAGCAGAGTGAACCAATGCCGAGTAGTGAGGAGTGAAATTTGACCATCAATGGTGGGGGTACAGAAGGGGCCACTTCTGCGTTTTGGAGTTTTCTGTCAAGTAAATGAAGCCAAAGCTTTGTGTAGCTGACACTCTCTCAAAGCAGAGCTTTCTAATCGTCCATCCTGCTGTTGGAGTTTATTGAGCTCTTGTGGCCTCCAGCTTGTAGTCTTGACGTGAAGAAATGTTGTCTTGAGTATCGATATGAAGAAAGTGCTGAACTCAAACTGAAACCTGAACCAACACATTCGGAGTATAGAACGTCCTTCACACACCACCCCAGGATATGCTGACATGCAGCAAAGGAACATCAGTTATATTTTTAGGTTAATTTATCAAATGACCAGCAGGGCAGCAGAAATCCCTGTGTGTTTTCTGTTTTGTCTTCCCTTTTCTCGAATATGTCAGACAATAAAATCAGTTCATTTCATTTTCATTGTGTTTCTGCATTCATTATGGTGTCCCATTTCTCAAAACATTATTATTATTTTAAATAATATTCCTTCTATACATTAATTGGTATTCTTCACAACTGTGGTCCTCCATGTTAACCCTAGCATGCTGTTGTGACTCCGTCTTCAGGTCTTAAACATTTCTCTTTGAACCTTGAATGTTTCATTTTATTTGTATTTAGATCTTATTAAATTCCCACTTTTGGACTCACCCTTGAGAGAGCCGATCAATGTGTTTAGTTTGTAAAGACTCTTACACTAATTTAGGTTATCATTTATAAACGATAAAAGTCTTATAAAGCCCCACTATAGTGGTCTGTCATGTGATGGCTCTCTTTTTAGTCTCCTGTCCTCTTTGACTGTGCCTCTCCAGTATCTGATTGGACAGCATTGGCTGTCAGCTGACATCACTAAATGACTTCTTCATTATCAGAGTTAAGAACGGCTGTCTGCACTCAGCCCAGGCGTCAGACATCAGATGACATCCCAGAGACGGTACAAGTTCATTGCTCCTCAGATAAGGCCCCATCTCCAAAGCTGAGAAACAAAAATATTCTCCTTGTTGTCAGTGGCACCTCCTGGTAGTTGGCACTGCACTGTGGATTTGATTTGACTTCTCCATTTTTTATTATTACGTTGAACGTTTTCAGTTGTGCTCTGTGGTTGAAGTTGTTATCACCGCACAGTACTGTTGCTACCTCATTCTGTTGGCTGGTGTTTGTATTGTTCACCATCTTATGTCACAGCACTGGTGCAGAGATGATCAGTCGCTGTGTGGCTGACGTACTGACAGTACAGTTTCTGAGTCCTTCATGAAACCTTACATGTTGCTGATGACGGTTAATACAGGGGGACCACTCTCAACATTCAGCACAGCTAAGAGGCTTACCGCAAGTAGGCCAGTCATTTATGAATATGAAGTCCACTGCTGTCTGAAAAGCATTAACCGCATTTAGGACATCAATGCACCTACAAGTTGTTGAAGAGGATTCTTGCGGTTTGTGAAATATGTTTTGTATTCTCCACTATTCTTATGTATTTATTAACTACTTTCAACTGGAGTAATTTCCCTCATTCATAAGATTTGTCTTCAGTATTTTTGGTTGATTAGCAAATGGAATGATTATTTGTCTATTCAGGGACAGGCTTTACTCCAATATGACTTTGTGAATTCTTCAAAAATCTTTTTCTGGAAGAGTACCCTTTACCACACTCAGAACAGTTGTATTGCTTCTCTCCAGTGTGGATCCTTCTGTGGCACCTAAGTGTGTTTGACGTGAGAATCGTTTGTCACACTTTGGAGAGCAAAAAGGTTTTTCTCTTGTGTGGATTCTTCTGTGTCTCTGAAGACAGAGTCTCCTTAAGAAACACTTACCACATTCTGGACAGCAATGAGGTTTTTCTCCTGTGTGGATTCTTCTGTGACTCTGAAGACTGCTTCTCGCCGTGAATGACTTGCCACATTCTACACAACAATAAGGTTTTTCTCCAGTGTGTATTGTTTGGTGTCTCTGAAGACATCTTCTCCTTAAGGATGACTTACCACATTCTGAACAGTAATGAGATTTTCCCCTTTGTGAATCTTGATATGTTCATTAAGATCACTTTTGTGTGTGAATTGTTTGTCACATTCAAAAAAACATTTTTTAACAGTATGAATTTGAATTTCTATTAGTTTTGATGGCTTCTGTCTGTGTTACTCCAGCAGCAGGGAGAGAACTGCACTGCAAAAAGGCTGCTGTCTGGTTCTCTGATCCTCGTGCTGATTCCTTCATACTTTTCTCTTTATATTGAAGAGAGGGCTGACCAAATAAAGGTGGAGAGAAGCTGCCATTCTTCTGTAAATCTGAAATAACACAAACATTTTAACTATTATTAAATATTATTACTATTTTTTTCCTGACACCTTTATGCAAGACGCGTTACAACATTTGAGACACAATTGGTTACATTTCTCTTGGTCTTCCAACTGGAGCACAGACAGGTCACGTGACTTGCTCGTGGTCACATGGTGTCAATAGCTGAATTTGAACCTGCAACTTCAGGGTTTGATGTTCAAATTCCTAAGCTCTACACACCTTAATGAAACAGTACAAGTGGTGGCACACTGGCTGGAGTTCCTTCCTCACACTGAGGTGCCATTTATGGTCTGGCCACTCCATGTGTGGTCTTTACATGTTCTGGTGCTGTTTGTTCAATTTCTCCACCTTTCTCTTACATGTGAAAGACAGGCCTGATCTGATCAATCGATAACAAATCCAAATTAGCCAATTTTCACTCCAAATGACTTGACCGATGATTAGCAAGTTAGCTGATCTTATCATCTGATCTTGAATGATAAAAAGCATGCCAGACAAAGTTCCAACATTACCAAAATACAGAAATGTCTTCGCCAGTATAACAGTTTTATTGCCTTCCTACAGGGGATAAAAAATTTGCAGTTTGTAATATTTGTGCAAAAAGAAGTCAGTGATGGCGGATTCTCTGCTAACACTTTCAACAATACAAACCTTACTCAGCATCTGAGAAGTCAACACAAAAGGGACTGGTGTGAAGAACGAGATGTTCAAAGGCTGAGGCGACCAGCAAGCTTAGTCACCAACTCTCACTCGGCCTCCAATAATGGCAGCACTTAGAAAACTCAACCTTATAATACTGACAGCAAGAACGCCTAAGACTTACTGTGACACAAAATAGTGGAATTCGTAAGCCTGGACAACCAGCCACTTTCAGTTCTGGAAGATGTCACCATGTTGATCATTTAGATCCACGATTCCATCAGCCAGTGAGTGCCTGTGGACTGATTTATTTGCAGAATTAATTAACAAGGCATTAGATGTTTTGAATAAAATCCCTTTGATAAGCCTTTCAGTGAATGTGTAGGTAGATTGGAAGAAAGGGATACAGAGTTTTTCCGAACTGGTACATAAATATAAATCGTTACTAAGTGGACATCAATTAGATAGCAATTCTAATCTGCCCTCTTATTTGCATGTTGGGTAAAATGCTGCAAGCCTAGTTTTTAGACATAAACAAAATAACACTAATTACGCATAATAATCAATGAGTGTGAATAGTCATTATTCAGTTATGAATTCTGTAACAAATTATTATCATAATGATTTTTTTCTCCAAATTAAACAATGGTACAAGGACATGTTTTTCACAGATGATTACAAATCTCAAACACATAAACTGCTAAGTGCCAGTGTCAAATGCAGAGATGAGGTCAAGAAGCACAAGAATTGATGAAATCCCACGTCAGCTGCCCGGAGAAGATCATTTGTGATTTTGATCAGGGCAGTTTCTGTGCTGTGTTTAGGACAAAACCCAGATTGAAACAAACTGTTCAAAAGGTTATTTTTTGAAAGGTGGGACTGGAGTTGGGAGGCAACTATCTTTTCAAGAATTTTGGATATAAATGGAACATTTAAAACAGGCCGATAATTGTTAAGGATATTTGGGTCTAAACCAGAAATGGAGTAATTGAGGCTGTTTTTAGTGAGAGGGGGACCAGGCCTGCAGTAAGGGAAGAGTTAACTATAGTAGTTATCATGGGGGATATATGAGACAGACAAGACTTAACAAAGCTTGTAGGTATTTGATCTAATTGGCATGTGGAAGAATTAGATTTTGTTACAAGCTCTGAGATATTATTCTCAGCTGGTAAACTGAAATCTGATAATAGGGTGGTTGGTAAGGGAACATGCGTGATAGTGGATAGGATGTCATTTTCTGCAGGAATAGAGGAGGCAAGTTGCTGGTGGATTTTTTCAATTTTTAGGTTGAAGAAATCCAAAAAAGTGCAGCAGTATTTAACAGAGAGGTTATGGTGAGCGACATTTTCTGGTGGTGTAATTAGCCTTTTCATTGTAGAAAAAAGAGCTCTAGTTTTATTCCCTCCTGTATTGATAATGTTAGAATAATATACAGGTATGGCAGCATTTTTGTATTTCAACATGTGATCTGAGTACATTTCCTAGTGTACAACAAGTCCCGTCTTTTAACTAGATGCTCCAACTGTCGGCCCGAGGCTTTGAGCTGACGGAGTTCAGATGTAAACCAGGGAGCAGTGTGAATTAAAGAGACAGTCCATGTTTTTAAGGGAGCTCGTGTATCAAAAGCAGAGGAAAGAGCAGCATTGTAATGGTCTACTAATTCCGATGGTGTGGTAGTGGAAGGAGAAACAGACTGGGATTGCAATAAATGTATAAGGGTCTCTGGGTTTACATGCTTGACATTAAGGAATGAAATTACAAATAGAACCTTTGATTTACTGAGAGGTAAGCTAACCTCAAATGTGACCATGATAGGTAATTCAGTGGGAATGAGATTGTGAAGTGTGATAGCAGAGCAGCAAATTAAGTCTAAAATATGACCCTTGTTATGAGTCGGAAAGTTGACATATTGAATGAAATTAAAACAGTCAAGGATTTCATTAAAATCAGTTGTCAGTGCATCAGTTGTCACATCAACATGTCTGTTAAAATCATCCATGAGGATGGCATTAGCAGACATTGCACACAAAATTGTTAAAACAGTAAAAAGTTCAACAATAAAAACACTTGATAATTTAGGAGGTCTATATAAAACAGCAATTATAATAGGTGAAGGTCCGTTGAGTTTGCCAGCTAACAGTTCAAAGGATGGATACGCTGAAAGAGGTATCGGTGACAGTTTTAAGTCTTTACGGTATATTATTGCTTGACGCCTCCCCTCCCCGAAGAACGGGATTTGGAGATGCAGACAAACTCTGGAGGGAGCGCTTGATTTAGATGGAAATAATCACCGGGTTGCTGCCAGGTCTCCGTAACACATAAACAGTCCATCTTAGTATCTATGATAACATCACCAATCAGTAGAGCTTTGTTAGAGAGATCGAGTATTAAATAATCAAACTTCAAATATATTCCAGTGATTTTACCGAAGGAATCAACATATAGTGATTAGCACATCGCTCAGAGGTGCGTGGACATGAGCGTCCTTTAGACCAAATTGAAGGAGTAGACCGCTACTCCTACTGAGGCAAAAACGACGACAAGAGCCTCAGTGAACGTACTTTGGTTGTCGGAGAATACCGTGGTGCAGCAAGAGATCAGCAGGCACTTCATAGTTTGATCGGTCGATACAATTCATCTGGTGAATATTTTAGTTTTGAGGATGTGACTGGATTAGATAGCAAAGTAGACATAATAATCCATGACAACCAATTGAAGTTTATCATAGTGAATTTCCAGAAGTCACCCAAGCAAATTCCAGATTGGAAGCAAAGCAATGTACCCCTTGTGTACCTACTCGGCCCAATTAAAATAACACATTATCCCTCTGGGATTTCTACAAGCACTCAGCAATTGACAAGGGGCAGTTTCAACCACCTATTCATCAAGCTAGTTACATGAGCAGAGAAACAGTGAGAAAGTTTACACTTACCCACACCGGTTGCAGCCAGCAAAGAACAGTTCTATGAGGGCTCGTGTTGAGGCCGAAGGAGGCAAGGGATGCATATGCCAATGTGTGTTATCAGTTTTTAATACAATGCAAAGGTAAAGGAAAATTAAATACAAAAGGCAAAAAAACGAGTAAAAAACAACTAGGAAAAAGTACACAGAACACTGGCAAGCAGTGGCAGACAGAAACGCCAGCATTCACTTCCGGTCAACAGGAAACTACTCGTCTATATGTGTTTTCCAGATATGATTGTGGGAGACGGAAGGGCCCAAGATCATTTCCAAGTGAAGATTTCACAACACTGCCAACTTGTCCAGGCCATGCTGCCCAGCAAGTTCAGTCTGAGAGCAGAACACAAGATGCTGAAAGAAGACCCTGAGACCCCCCGAATGTCATCATGGCTCGTACAGGTAGCTCTTGTCACTGTTAATGTCAAAGTGCACAAGATTTCCATTAGAAAGATGAGGCACATATTAGGTGAGAACTGGCTGGAGCAAATTCACTCTTATTTAGTGCACAGGGTTGAGGATTTTATGCTTAAGTATTAATTTCTTTTTGTGGACATTTCTGCTGAACAATTTAAGAAATATACATGTCTTTAACAAAATATGACTTTTGATATTCTCATTGAACGTAATGCGCTGTTGGCCTAACATACGGCACTGCTTCAGTCAAAGCTTCATGATGTTCAAGTCATGCGCTCAACACTTTAGATATTTCCGTATTCACCCAAGTTTTTCTAATTTATCATTTATTAGGTAACCTATTGTTTGTTATCATGGGCCTGAGCAGGTGGTCTTTTTCCAAGTTCAATTAACCGTGTTCCCCACTCTCATTTCAATCTTTTAAAAACATCAAATCACCCACTGTTAGAATTTATAAATGCTCTCTTTCTTTTATATTTAATTACATTACTCACTTATTCCAACACTCCCAGGTGACTCTTCTCCTTCTTTCTCATTTCCCTTTATGATTTTCTCTTCAGACTCTGATAACTCTGATTTCAGCTCTACAGAATTCTCCTGAGTAGCCAGTCATCTTATATTAGTGGACCAGGGCTGTAAACTGGATGGAGATTCTTCACAGGCCTCTTGCTTGAAAATATCCTCAGTTTCATGCTTTTGAATTTCAAGACCAACAGAGAAATCATTCAAATCATCAGCTTTAATGGCAGCAGTCACCCCCTTGCACTCCTCCTCCTCTTTAAAAACTGAAATTCTTTCTTCGTGGTCCTCCTGCTTCACACATACATCCTCTGGTGTGAGCCGCTCACACTCCTCTTCTTTAATGTCCACCGTTCTTTCATCCACGCCATCTTCTTTGGCAGAGGCCATGCTGTGTGGGAAACTCTTCTCTTCTCAGATTCACTTCTCACATGGACAGCCCTGAGCTGGAGACCATTAGACACCTCAGTGTATGGACAAGTGAAATGGGAAAGCCTTGTGAACATAAAAGTGTAGAATTAATTTCATAAAGTCAGTAAAAATAATGAGCACACTTCAGGGTCACAGTGCCCTCCATAAGGTTTTGGTCAAAGACACATTTGTCTTGATTTACTCCTCTGCCTCATACAGTAGTTTCAAATTACAAATCAAACAATTCAGATATGATAAAAGTGCACTGCAGACCTTCATTAAAGGGGATTTGCATACATTTCAGTCCCACCATGTACATATGACAACACTTTATCTACACGGCACCATCATGTTTGGACACAGCAATGGCAGGTCTATTAAAGCCATCATATTTAGGGCTTTGTTGGATATCCTCACTGGACTTGAACTGTGCATCCGGAGCTTCATTCTGTGAAGTTGTTATATTCAATATCTTATATATGTGCTCCTGTTTGTGGGATTACAGGACTGCATCGCGATTGGGAGTAGGACATTCGGGGTTTGAGCAGAGTGGGTTTGTAGGAGGTTACTCGTGACAGGTGTATTTTATGGTTGAGAAGAATAAAAAGTGTGAGGTTAACATCAAAAGGTGTTGTGTTGTTATTTAAGTTTAACATTCATAGAAGAGGATGGCTGCTAATTATAGAATCCTGCCTGCATTTGACAAGAGAAAGGCATACGAGAGCTGGAAAAATTAAAATTTAATATGGACATGGGTTACTGAGCTTAGAAATAAAAAACACGCACTTGGGGTTGGACTGTCGCTTACAGGGACAGCACTGAGATGTCAATTTGAGCAGAAGACCTGAACAAAGATGAAGGTGCGACTATTCTGATAGAAAGGCTTGATTTTGTGTTTAAAGGAGACAAAGGATCGTATCTATGAGGATATTCAGATTTTACAGAGTTAAAAGGGCGAGTGCAGTTTCTATTGTGGATTAGATCATCGATTTGGAGCAGAGATACTTCTGATGGGTAAGTCCACATCAGATCATCACACTTTTGGACATCATCATCACAGATTTTAACAAAAAACAAATTTTCTGGAGTTGTTCATGACATTATAAGGTAGCTTTAGTAATAAATTGGGCAATTTTAAAATGCAGAGTTTTTTTACTATTCAAATTTTAATCTTATACTCACTCATAACATGGTCATTTTTTCATTTTCAGGATAACATGATATTTCCACAAAATAGAGCTTGAAAAGAGCTTTTAAACAATATGAGAACCATTTCTGTGAAACTTATCTTTAAAGAGAAATAGCCAGTCAAATTCATAATCCAGCCCAGCATTCAAACTTTGTGATCTTAAATCTCCTTATTATTGTTGATCCAAGACACGTGCAATTTCAGTTCCATTGGTCACTCGGATGACCAAATCAGCAGGCCAAGTCTTGTTAAAATCTGTGACGATGAGGTCCATAAGTGTGATGATGTGACATGGAGTGACCTGTGTGTGTAGATATAACATGGCTGTCCCTGATGCCGTGCAAGCTTTTAAGCTGCTGGACACAACATGTTTAGATACAAACCAAAGGCAGCTGGCAATAACAACATGGATTGCACTTACTTTTGCTTTAATGCAATTGGCGCTAATGAGAATTTTTGTAGTAAAGTCAAGTCTGGTGACAATGGGCATTACTGTCACACATGAAACTGCGTATTTCACCAGTCAGAAACAACACAACAGGTGGCAATCGCAATGCAGCCAGAAGAAGACACCATTGCCAGGCAATAATCTGTTAGTCAAATATGGTAGGAGATCAAAACGCATTATTGTCAGAGCACTGGGCTAAAGAATACAGAAAAATAAATCAACAGGAGATACTTTGTAATAACAGAAGAGACTGGAAAATACAGAGGACTGTGAAGAATGAAACATGACGTCTAACACTGTGAAGACAATTACACAGTTTGTAACTGACTACAACTTAGCAGACCCCTGGAGATTTCTATCCCAAACTCAGAGTATATTCCTTCTACTCACCAGTGCATCATTGCTAATCAAGAATTAATTATTTCTTTATAGATAACAACTTCTTGCTTATGTTTAAATCATGCAAGTACGACACTATTGTCATTTCTGACCATGCCCCCTTGATTTTGGAGATAAAATCACTATGCCCCACATACTCTTCTCGCAGATGGTGTCTTAATTCACTTTTATTAGCAGACGTGAACTGCACTCAATTTCTATCTAAGTAAATCAATTTTTTTGAGACAAATACACCCTCAGAGGTCTCTGCAAGAACACTCTGCGAAATCCTGAAGGCCTTCTTAAGAGGACAGATTGTCTCATATCTTTCCCAAAGAAATACATTGGAAACCAAGAAGGTATTAGAACTAATCAACGAAATTGCTAGAAAAGATCAAGAACATGCCAGGTGTCCAAGTGAGGTACTTCATATGAAAAGGCAGACTCTGGATTCGGAACTCAACCTCTTATCAAGTAAAGAAACTGAACAACTCATTTTTAAATAAAGACATCATTATTATGAACATGGAGAGAAAGCTAATAAGATCTTAGCTCAACAAATCCACAAGCAATGCAATCCCAGAAATCACCAGCACAAACAGAGAAAAAGTCATTGACCATAAAAATATAACACGCACATTTAGAGACTACTATAAATCCTTATACTCTACTGAGATAAAAGAAGACAAGACACAATCTAATGCATTTCTGGATGCATTACAGATACCACAAATAAATACTCTTAGTGCAGAGGAATTGGATAAACCTCTGGCACTATCAGAATTACTAGATGCTATAATGTCAATTCATAGTGGGAAAGCAGCAGGCCCCGAGATTGCTACCCTGTTGAATTTTATAAGAAATTCTCCACTCAGCTAGCTCCCCTTCTATTAGCAACATTTACAAAAGCTAGAAAAAAATATTAAATTTTACCTCAAACTTTTCGGCAAGCATTAATTACTGTCTTTCCTAAACAAAATAAGGATGCATTACAATGTGCATCATACAGACCAATAAACCAGCCAGAGGGGATGCACAAACCAGTGTGTTTCTTCGTGCCAGTTCCAAGCCCGGATAAATTGGGTGGGATACATCAGGAAGAGCATCCGATGTAAAATTTTGCCAAATCAATATGCGGACGATATAAATTTCCATACCGGGTTAACAACGACCGCCACCTGTACTGATAGTCAACAGGGTGCTGGTGGAAATTGGGCTACTGTTGGCCGAAGAAAAAGAGGAGGTGGGAGACGTGTCCAGAGGCAGGAGGACAGAAGTGGAACTAAGGGTAGGAACTTTGAATGTATGCAGTGTGATGGGTAAGGGGAAAGAGTTAGCCGATATGATGGAGAGAAGGAAAGTTGATATATCGATATATTAAATGGAAGTGGAGTAAGGCCAGGTGAATCGGAGATGGATTCAAATTGTTCTATCTTGGTGTGGACAGGAGAAGAAATGGAGTAGGGGTTATTCTGAAGGAACAGTATGTCTAGAGTGTTCTGGAGGTGAAAAGAGTGGCAGACAGAAAAATGATTAAGAAGCTGGAAATTGGAGATGTGATGATGAATGTTGTTAGTGCATATGCCCCAAATTGGGTGTGCAATGGATGAGACAGAAGATTGAGTTGGATGAAGTGATGAACAGTGAAACCCAAGGGTCACAAAGTGGTGATTGAGCATATTTCAATGGACATGTTGGTGAAGGAACAGAGCAGACATGGAGGCGATGGGTAGATATGGTGTCAAGGAGAGGAATGAAGAAGGTCAGAGGATAGTGGATTTTGCAAGAAGGATGGACATGGCTGTGGTGAATACGTATTTTAAGAAGGGGGAGGAACATAGAGTGATGTACAAGAGTGGAGGAAGATGCACATAGGTAGATTACATCCTATGCAGCAGAGTCAGTCTGAAGGAGATTGAAGACTGCAAAGTGGTGGCAGGGGAAAGTGTAGTGTAGTTGAGCAGCAGAGGATGGTGGTCTGTAGGATGATGTTGGAGATCAAGAAGAGGAAGAGAGTGAGGGCAGAGCCAAGGATCAAATAGTGGAAACTAAAAATGGAAGACTGCAAGGTTGAGTTTAGGGAGAAGGTGAGACAGGCACTTGGTGGTAGTAAAAGAGTTACCAGACAGTTGGCAAACTACAGCATATGTAGTAAGGGTGACAGCAAGAAGGGTGCTTGGTGTGACATCTGGACAGAGGAAGGAGGAAAAGAAAACCTGGTGGTGGAATGGGAAAGTATAGGAGAGTATACAGAGGAAGAGGATGGCAAAGAAGAATTGGGATAGTCAGAGAGATGCAGAAAGTAGGACAAGACTACAAGGAGATAAGGCAAAAGGTGAAGAGAGAGGTGGTGAAGGCTAAAGAAAAATGTATATGATGAGTTGTATGAGAGGTTGGACACTAAGGAGGGAGAAAAGTACCTGTATCGATTGTCTAGACAGAGGGACCGAGTTGGGAAATATGTACAGCAGGTTAGGGTAATAATGGATAAAGATGGAAATGTACTCACATGCGAAGATAGGGTTTTGAGCAGATGGAAAGAGTACTTCGAGAGGCTTATGAATGAAGAGAACAAGAGAAAGAAGCGGTTGGATGATGTGCAGATAGTGAATCAGGATGTGCAACAGATTAGCAAGAAGGAAGTAAGGACAGCGATGAAGAGAATGAAGAATGGAATGTCCAGATGACATACCTGTGGAAGCATGGAGGTGGCCAGAAGTAGTTGCACTGCATCTTTGTTGACCTGGAGAAAGCATATGACAAGGTGCCTCGAGAGGAGTTGTGGTATTGTATGAGGAAGTCGGAAGTGGCAGAGAAGTATGAAAGAGTTGTACAGGATATGTACGAGGGAAGTGTGACAATGGTGAGGCCTGTGGTAGGAGTGATGGATGAATTCAAGGTGTAGGTGGGATTACATCAATAATCGGCTCTGAGACCTTTTTCATTTGCAATGGTGATGGACAGGTTGACAGAAAAGATTAGACAGGAGTCCCTGTGAACTGTGATGTTTGCTGATGACATTGTGATCTGTAGCATAGTAGGGAGCAGGTTGAGGAGACCCTGGAGAGGTGGGGATATGCTCTAGAGAGGAGAGGAATGAAGGTCAGTAGGAACAAGACAGAATATATGTGTGTGAATGAGAGGGAGGTCAGTGGAGTGATGAGGATGCAGGGAGTAGAGTTGGAGAAGGTGGAAGAGTTTAAATACTTGGGATCAACAGTACAGAATAAAGGGGGTTATGGAAGAGAGGTGAAAAAGAGAGTGCAGACAGGGTGGAATGGGTGGAGAAGAGTGTCAGGAGTGAAAGGGAAGGTCTACAGGATGGTAGCAAGACCAGCAATGTTATATGGGTTGGAGACATTGGCAGTGACCTGAAAGCAGAAGACAGAGCTGGAGGTAGCAGAGTGAAAGATGCTAAGATTTGCATTGGGTGTGACGAGGATGGAGAAGATTAGAAATTAGGACATTAGAGGGTCTGCTCAAGTTGGAAAGTTGGGAGACAAAGTCAGTGAGGTGAGATTGTGTTGGTTTGGACTTGTGCAGAGGAGAGATGCTGAGTATATTGGGAGAAGGATGCTAAGGATACAGCTGCCAGGTAACAGGAAACGAGGAAGGCCTAAGAGAAGGTTTATTGATGTGGTGAGAAAGGACATGCAGGTGATGGGTGTAACAGAACAAGATGCAGAGGACAGAAAGATATGGAAGAAGATGATCTGCTGTGGCGACCCCTAATGGGAGTAGCTGAAAGAAGATCGTATAGACCAATTTCACTTCTCAAAAACAATGTTAAGATACTCTCCAAAGTCCTAGCTAGAAGGAGGGAGAAAGTGCTGCCTTCAGTAATATCACAAGATCAAACTGGATTTATTAAAGGCAGACACTTAGCTTTCAATCTTTGATGCCTGTTTAATGTTATATATTCACCCTAAAAGTCTAACACCATGGAGATATTATTATCGTTGGATGCAGAAAAAGCATTTGATATGATTTAATGGAACTACCTTTTCAGTACATTGGAGAAATTTGTGTTTGGCCCGAACATTTGTGTGTGGATCAAACAACTGTATACCAATCTGTCTGTATCAACATTAATTCAGAATACTTTAAACTAGAACATGGTACCAGACAAGGATGCTCCTTGTCTCCACTGCTTTTTACAATGGCAATTGAGCCACCAGCAGTTCACTGTCGAAATGCTTATGAGATAAATGGGATTATCAAAGAAGGACTGGCACTAAAGGATTTTCTATATGCAGATGACATGCTACTGTATATATCAGATCCACAAAATAGTGTGCCTGCAGTCCTAACAGCACTTACAGAATTTCAAAACATTCCTGGTCTCAGAATTAATTTGAATAAAAGTGTGCTCTTTCCAGTGAATTCTCAAGCACACAATATTAGATTGGACACCCTCCCTTTTTTCATCGCAGATCAGTTTAAATACCTAGGGGTAAACATCACAAGTAAACATAAAGCTCTTTATAAAAGAAAATTTTGCCATCTGTACGGGAAAAAAAAAAAGCAAAACTTACATAGATGGTCAACCCTTCATCTCACTTTATCTGGAAGAATTAACATGAAGATGTTTGAATGAATATCCTTCCTAAGCTTCTCTTTTTGTTTCAAAACATTCCAATACACATCAATAGATAGATTTTTAAGAAATTACATTCAACCATAACCTCATTTATCTGGAATTAAAAACCATAAACGTATCCAAAGTGCGACCCTACAAAGACCTAAGGCAGAAGGTGGCATGGCTCTACATAACTTTCAGTTTTATTACTGGGCAGCAAACATACAAACTATAAAAACCAGGACATGAACACAAACAGATGAACAGACACAGGCTTGGTCCACAATAGAAATAAAATCCTGCAGCACTTCTTTATATTCTTTGCTTTGTACCCCAATAAATACAAGTTATTACCAATATACTAACAACACAATTGTGCTTCAATCAATCAGAATATGGAACGAATGTAGAAACATTTTAAGATAGAGAAGCTTTTATCTGCGGCACCTCTGCATGAGAACCACTTTTTTCCTCCCCCTCAAACATATGCAGTTTTTAATATCTGGAAAACATTTGGGATTAAATCACTTAGAGATCTGTACATAGACAACATCTTTGTATCCTACAAACAATTACACTCCAAATTTAACTTTCCAGCAACACATTTATTTCACTTCCTTCCACTTAGCTCTATGCTAGAAAAAATATTGATCAGTCTTGATGACTCAGACAGAATTTCTGTAACTTATAAAAACATTTTACAGTCCCTACCTTTCAAAGATCCAAGAGGACTGTGGGAAAAGGATCTCTTACACAATATCTCAGAAAAGAAGTGGAAGGTAGCAATGCAGAGAATTCCCTCGAACTCCATATGTGCAAAGCATACAATTAATTAACTCAAAATTATATATCAAACACTTCTCTCTCTCTCTCTCGTTTATTGTCCAAAAGGTTTCCATTGCAAAATACAACATGAGAAAATTACAATCAAGTTCCAGCCTCACTGGGTCACATGTTTTAGGCCTGCGCAAATCAACATCATTCTGGACCAAAATCTTTAAATGCCTTTCAGACAGCCTTGGTGTTCTCAATCCCCCTTTTTAATTTTTTTTTCTATTTATTTTTATTCATTTACTTATCTACATATTTTTACTATTATTAACGCTTTACTCTGCTGACCAAGCTCTCCTTCTCATGGGTGGTGGTCAATTTGTCTTAAACCTAGTTAAATTAAACTTGACTTGCTTGTAAGGAATGTTATTTGTTTTAAATAAAATTAATAAAATGTAATAAAAACTATATTATAATCACTCATAACATGGTCATTTTTATCAAGTTTTTGCTGTCTACTCACCTGTTGCCCGGATATACTGTTTTACCGTTTGCTGTGGTTTTACGGATTTTATCAAGTTTTATCAAGTTTTGCTGTTTGCTCACCTGTTGCCTGGATATATTGTTATACTGTCTGCGTTGGATTTTACTGGCGGTGTCTGGTCAGCATCCCTCCCTTCTTCTTCGTCAGAATGGCGTTTAGCTATTCCAGCTCACAACCCGCAGACTTAATCTCGCAACCACTACTGAAATGAACATCCCCAACATTGAAGAACTTGAACTCCTTTGCCGTCCTCATTACACTCATGGAGGGTCCGGTCCAAAGTTCATCTTTCATAACCAGCCAAAGTGCTCTGCTACCAACATTCCATCTTTCTGGTCACCTGTCGCACATCTCATGCATCATCAGAGCACTGTTGCTCCAACTACTATCAACACTGGAAGTATCGCGAGATCTCTGCACTCCAGCATGGGAAATACAAAGCCATTGAGAGAAACATCGCAAGCTCTTCACATCAATGGCTGGATTTACTTTGTGGAGTGGATTTTAATGTTTTGCGACCTGTACAGAGATTTACTCCACAGTCATTGGTTAGGTTTGAACTGTGTAACTCTCAGTCCATCAGCAATAAATCCACACTGATTAAAGAACACATCAGGGAGAAAGGACTTGACTTCATGTGCCTGACAGAAACCTGGCACCAGTCAGAGGTTTATTCTGCCCTAAATTAAGCCTGTCCACCTGGCTACAGTTACTTGGAGGCAGCTCGCAGCACTGGGCGTGGTGGTGGCTTAGCTATCATCCACCGTCAGGACCTGGGGTTGTCCCCTATCTTGATACCTGCAACATCTTCCTGCCAGTGCCTTGCATTTAAATGCAAGCCTCCTTTTCCCATGACTGTTCTCCTTATCTACTGACCTCCAAAACCCAACTACCTTGACTTATCTTCTTACAACACTTTATATCTCCTAGGGTTATGATGTTAGCAGAGGTAGCACAAATATTCATGTTGACAGTCTCACAGGTTCTCACTGCTGATTTCCTTGAGCTGCTAGATTCTCTCAATTTACAACAACATGTTGATGTCCCCACAAATTCTAGGGGTCACACACTTGACTTGGTCATTTCAAGCTTTGCCCCAATTGGTAACCTACAGGTACAGTATATGATCTTGGTATTTCAGACCACAAAGTAGTGTCAATGCAGCTGCCCTTTCTTTTCTCCTGTACCAAACCAAAACGACAGATCTATTTAAGAAATCTGAAGAACATCAATGTGGATGCCCTGGCCCTGGACCTTAAACTTCTGTCTTCTGATCCTACCAGTTCCCTTTCTGTTGCTGATCTTGTGGATTTCTACAACCAGTCCCTGAGCAATCTCCTGGACTTCCATGCCCCCTTAACATCTAGGTCCGTCTCATTCTTGTGCTCAGCACCTTGGTACACCTGCGAGCTGCGAAAAATGAAGGCGGCTGGGCATGTCAAGGCTTCTGGGCTGACTGTCTACAAACAGGCTTACAGGGAACACAAGAGGGCATATGTAGAAGCTCTGAAGGTTGCACGATCCAGGTTCTATTCTACCATCATCAGAAACAGCTCCAAGAACCCCAAGAAAACTTTTTTCAATTATAAATCACCTTCTCAAACCTCCTTCACCTGCCCATTCTGAGGTTACCGATGAGAGGTGCAACATGCACATCAATTATTTTAAACAAAAAGTTGATAACATCCGCTTACACCTCTCTACTATGGCGATAACAACAGAGGAGACTGAAATACAGAGGACTGTGAAGAATGAAACATGACATCATTTACAAAGGAATCAAACTCGGACACATTTAGTGTTTTGGTCAAATCTTCAGGATTAGCGGTAATTGATTCTACTTGCACACTCACATTCTATGGAGAGAACGTTTAGACAACGACATTAGTCAGCCCAGAATGAAGTCAAAAAGCTGAGGATCTCAAACATTTCAAGAAGCAGAACTTTCGTATTTGGAGCTGGTGAAGTTGTGCATTCCACCAAAGGAGTGAAAATTCCTGTAAAGAATGGAGAGACACGATGTGGCACTGAAACAGAAGTGGTGCCAGCTGAAATGCCAATGTTGTTCAGTAAAACATCCTTAAAAAGGTCAGGGACACTTTTAGATAAGGAAAATGACAAAGCAGTGATGTTTAATTAGCCAGTGATTCTTGAATTAACCAGCTCTGCTCATTACTGTGTAAACATCTCAGATAAAGAAATAAAAATGATGAACATTGTTGTGAACGTGAGATTCTAAGAGTCTCAGAAAACAGGAGTACAGGAGAGAAGCAAAAAGCTTTGTTAAACTTCACCTCCAATGTGGACCTGCTTCACTGGACCGATTACACAAACTGCTTCACTGCTCAGGATTCAAAGGAGCAGAGTGGGCTTCCTTACTTAAATAAATTGTTGAGAATTGTGAGACTCGCCTGAAATACGGCAAACCCAAACTCAGAGCAGCTGTTCGTTTGCCGCTAGCCTGTGAATACAATGAAACTGCGGCTACAGACTGACATGAACGTCAAACAGGAGGACGGGATCTTCGTATCATTCACACATTTCAGTGCAGGAAGTGATGTAATGACAAAGAGACCATCAGAAATTGTGAAACAATTCATTCATTCGTTCTCAGATAAGAGTACATGGAGCTCCTCAGAAACTACTTAGTGATAATGGTGGGGAATCAGAGAGATGGCAGAGAACTTTAACATTGAAACATGTTGATAAGAAAATACCAAAAAAATGTAAATTATTTCTAATAAGTCTCAGTAAGAGACAAACTGGTGGAAATGAAACCTGCACGCGCCCTGTAAAGTTACATTGCTCGACGCCACTTAACAAAGTTTGCCGATGACGACATTAGAGGGAAAAAGGAAAAAAACACAAAGAACACGCAGAGCTCGAGAAAAATCAGAAACGAACGACCGTGTCGTGCGGGAGCGAGCGGCTAAAAAAGCGCGTGCCCGACGGAGAGTACAGTTCGGAGCATGCGCGAAATCAAAAGGAGAAACGGCGCGAAAAGTGCACGAGCGCGAAGAGAACAGAAGCAATCCCGGCTTAACGCGCCTCCGCCAAGTCAGATGTATCATTACATTTCACGGGACACCGACCGGAAAATACAGTAACGTAGCAGTAGCAACAAAAAAGTGAGTCATTCATAATAACCTCGTGAAGGTGCGATTTGCTGTGCCCCCCCCCTAAACGCAGCGCTCAACCCCCAACACTTAAAGAGAACCACGCGGCGTCAGTCACCTCCTCAAAGTTAAAGCCGCTCAGCCTGTGCGCGATCTTCCTCAATGCTGGCATTCCAACCTGTAAAAAAGGCTCCTGTGCCTTTAAGGCACTGAAGCATGATCACGTGAAAACCGTGGCGTGTGCAGTGAGCATGTGCGTTTGTTAGATGTACCTCGTGAAAGCCGGAACTACTGGAGCCACTAGAGAAAGTTTAAGTTTGTTGCGTTGTTGACCAAATGTACGTGTTTATGTACATATTTAGAAGTTAAGTGTTAAAAAGTTAGAGAACTGTTCTGAATTAGTAGTTAGGTTAATATCTTACGTTACCACATTGAAATTGTACAAACACCTTACGTTGAAAGTGTGAAGCTATAGTGCCAAATTATTGACATTTGTGTATAGTATATGGAGATAACATGTATATATGTACTAAATGTCTTTGTTGTTTGCCTGTTAGAACCACACATACACCTACTCACCTACCTGTACAGTTGTTCTACTTCATGTGAAATTTTGGCATCTCAACATTAAAGTGATGTTCCTAAAATGGTTGGATTAGTTCCTGTGTTCTAACCGACACACCACAGCGACTACAGCGTATTGCAAGTCTGCCTTCTGCCCTTTCTTCATAACACAACCCGTAAGCGATCCTCGCGATCGACTTTGTCTCACCTTCTGCACCTTTGATTGATCTTATGGCCGTGAAGAAGTCGGAATGCGAGGGTCTCATAACAGTAAAACTAGTTACGTGCTGTTCGATACTGACGTGTCGAACTTTCAAAGCGCCGCTATGATGCTTGTTTGAACTGCACCTGTCACGTGATTTTGCCCTAGCATCTAACGACATTATGAACGATTCATATGGAGCACCCTGGTGTAGAATCGTGTCCACAGAGAATCTGTAACAAATTAAATGGCATATTTTGCGTAAGGCAGCACTATTATAACAATCCAGCTTTTCTACCCATGTCGAAAAAATCAAGAGGCTAAGAAACGCTTCACCAAAGCCGACTTGTATCTGCGCACGACATCTCATTGAATCGTTTTATTTTCAGTGATTCCCAGATCTGTAGCTGATTTGTATTATTGTTTTCCAAAGCAATGTGGTAAAGCGAGCTGCAACTAATCACAACTGTCTTTAAAACAGAATCAGAGCAATCGACAGCGTCTTCTGAAATTTGGGGAAGCCTCTGGATTTCTGCGTTAATGAGACAAAATGTGGTAAACTGCGAATTCACCCAGAGGTTGACATAAAGATCCCCTCATCTGACAAGAAGGAGCAGCTGGATAAGACATCTGGAGCCAAGTTTCAAAAACATCGATTTTATCGGAAACATGGTTTCTGTGAATGCTTCTTTTTAAAAGGTAATAAGTAATCTTCTGAAGTCCCACCACAGAGAACTCATTGTTGGAAATTGATATTGAAAGACAAAGCTTTGTCGTTTCTGTTATCTTAAACCATCTTCAGTCCCACAATCCCCGCAGTCACTGGCACGTTTAACGTTCCCTGTCCTCACCTGTCGTTACCCAAAGCATCACGAGTTTCATTTAAGGCTTCACCGACCTTCCTGTTATACACATAAAAAAAAGACACACTTTCCTTTCATCGTGTTCAATAATAAAAATTAATAATAATAATAATAATAACTAGCCGAAGCCTGCGTAGCATATGGCGGTGTAAGAATAGGGAAAGGGAAAACGGTGAAAAAGAATTCAGTATAAAAGGCTTAGGAAACCACCGTCGCAGTATAATAAACAAAAAAGCAAGGAGGAAACCAAAGCCAATGGTATTGGGGTACCTTCCTGTAAGAGGCTACGGAAAACATAGACATATACTGTAAAATAAACGCCGCATTCACTGTATTGCCAGTCGACACAACAACAACAAGATTTATTTATATACATTTTCCATACAAAAAATAGCTCAAAGTGCTTTACATAATGAAGAAAAATAAAAGACAAAATTAGAAATTAAAATAAGACAACATTCGTTAACATAGAAAGAGTAAGGTCGATGGCAGGAGGACAGAAAAAAAACCAAAAAAAAATCCAGACCGCTGGAAAAAATACAATCTGCAGGGGGTTTCCCGGCCACGAGACCACCCAGTCCCCTCTGGAATTCTACCTAACATAAAAAGAAATAGTCCCTTTGTATTTATTGTTTTCACGGACGCTCTTGATGATGATGGTCATGCAGACTTCTGGCTTTAATCCATCACTGTTGGGAAAATAAAGTGCTTTGGTGGATGCCAACCCCACCGCAAAAAGAAGGATTTGAAAAAACCAAAAGATTGAAAAAGTAGGTTTATAGGAGTAC